>NC_068279.1:56710946-56950946 GCF_025860055.1 Xyrauchen texanus | reverse complement strand
TGACGTTTCCAGCGGGGGCACCACACCAAACAGTACGGATGAATGATTCTGAGGTTTCAACCGCTTCCAGAACACAACACAACTCCGAGCGATCCGTCAGCGTTAACGGAAACACGAGAGAAGTTCGGGCTTGTTTTCTGTGATTATAGATGTGAGATGTGACGCGCCTCCTGGGGCGACGTGAACGCGCTCATCTTTCACACACAATTGGACTTTTGATTGGCTTTAATCTCTTATTATATCACGACAAAGCGCACTGTAATGTTTAACTTTAACATTCGGGGGAGGAGACTGTTTTACCATTTACACTTGTATAATAGCCTAATAATAATAATATTTCCACTTGTTTTATTCAAGTCACACATTTTACTCAATTGCACTAAATCAACCATATACATATAAGTTACACCAAAGCCATTTGTGAGGGTCAGAAATAACTCGTAAAGATGGCTGTATATTACTCTGTACTCGTAACTAATAGTCTCTAATCTCTTAATGTTGGCATGAACTGCGGCACACATTGACCTTTTATTGGGCTGTTTAGACACTTTTGGGGCCTGCACTCCACGAATAAACTAACTCTCAGCGGGGTGACTGGATTCATCTTCACACGGGTTAAATTGTTCTTAAAGCTTTAAAACTAACAGAACAACATGAAGGACTCATTTATGACACCCCGGTGTTTTGGCTTTTCCCATATGCGCGTGCGGTGCAGAATCAAATGACGTGTATGGATGTTGTTTTGTGCTTCCATCGGCCTGAAATACTGCAGATTATTAAAGCACATTAAAGTGTTAAAGACAGCAGACAGGTCAAACGTATTCTTATGTTTCATTCATTCAAAGCCATGCGTTGAGGGTGTAAATAGGCTACAGCACTGTAAATAAAGTACTGGTGTTTTCACATCAATTCAACCGGCCATCAGTGACACTAAAGAATCACAATCTGAAATCAGAAAATTCCTTTCTCTAGAGCAAAAACAGCGAGTGAAGAACAAACGCCCGAGGAGAGGGCAGAGAATCGGAGGTTACCGACAGTTGAACACGCGATTAAACCTGAGCGATAATTATCGGAGGTTAAATAATGTTAAATTAACGAGTTTCTTGTAGACCTCTAAATGAATGATTCAAAGTGGAGGAACCGAGAAATGTCTCAGATTCAAACTATTTCACATCTGACAATTTTGTTCAAACATAAACGTCAATTATCGTGGAGAAGTCGAAGTGTGAAAAGAGTTTTGAGACCCCCCAAAATACTGCATGAAGTGTGCTTTACAGTCCATTTACAAAAAGTGAAAGATTTGACAATTCCACTGTGACCCTCTTTATTATTTGTTGTATTTATTTTAATGGACAGATAAGTGATCTTCTGTAATTCCTGTTAAATATAGTAAAGTTTATGGTTTACAGGAAGAATGTGTCTGTTAAATTTACCTTCATTAAGAACAGATCAACCTGGAACATAAATGAGAAATGTCGCACTTTACCTCATTGATGATGAGCGCATTTTTAATCCGACAAATAATATCGCGAATAGAGGACAATGGGGCTAAAGGAATATAGGAATATATATTATAGGAAAAATAGCTTTTTTTCTGGTTACAAAGTGTAACAAGATTAATAAAATATAGTTATTTTTTTATAGATTTTTGAAGTAGCAATATCATTTGTGTGAAAATGAACAATAGCAGAAGGTTGTTTTGATTAAATGAATAAGAACAGGTAAAGAGGGTGCCTTATAGCCCACACTTGGGGGTTAATACCGGGGCAATTAAAGCTCATCTGTCAACTAATGCAAACAATTTTGAGACAGCAAGATATTTCTTAGTATCAAATTAAGATAATGCTTATTCAAAATATCCACTTGTGTATAATTTCTTGTTCATTTCGATCACATTTGACATTTCATAACAGTATTCTACAATATATCTCTATTGTGATTGTAGGAGTCAATTCGAGACACTTTGAACATTCATGATAAATCTATTCGCCCCACTTCAGGAATATGTCAAATAGGGGCCTTTATGGGGCTTTTTACCCCAAATACTATCCCTTACAGTCCTCATTTAATCACCTTCAACAAACAAAATAACAAATAAGTATTTTTTGTCTTAAAATAAGGTAAATAATAGATCCAGCTGTCTCACAATCAAACTTTAGACATCCCTCGCAATGATCTCATGGATCAGAAATGTTTTGCAGTGTATATAAAAAAGGTTGTTTTTAATGCTATTTAGTGTTTTGGGAGAAAATCAAATCAAATGTGCCAAATGGTAGGCCTAAATGTATGCTCAAACTCCCACTGGACATCAGAAAAGAATGAAGTTTTATTAACTACTGTTTTTCACAGAATTAAATGTGTAACAACAGTAACATATGCAAGATGTTAAATTGCCAAAAACATTTTGGATTTATCTCATATTTCCCCGTATGGATTCTATAGACTGACTACAATGACCTGCAGCTTATCAAAATCACTTCGGGATTTCATATTTGGCATGATGAATGGGTTGTAACTTTTATCATTGTAATAATGAAATCCTAATAGCGGAGGAGATCCCGCAATATCGATGATTCCATCAGCTTTCCAGAAACATCCTCCTGTAAACTCTTCCGATAAATATCCATTCTATATGTTGCATCTACTGAGCTGACCTAAACCTCTCTAATTAGTTTTTATTCAAAGTGGGAACAAAGCGTGCATGTTTGACCCATCGTGATGCAGGGTCGGAGGTGTCTGGTGACTTTAGAGGGGCTGTGATGGAAGCTCTTTCAATTTAAACATGTTGTTCCTGTGCCAAGAGTGGGAGAATCATTGAAGTGCTGCGGGTCACTTTGTCTGTAACTTCAGTCAGTTAGATGTTCAGTAAAGCCAAACCTTTCAAGTAAACATCCAATTAAATAATAAGAAGTAGTCTATAAAATAGAAATCTGATCAAAGGAAATGAATAAAAGATGAAGATGCTTGACATAAGAAGGGCCCCACTTTGTCTTAAAGAGCGCGAAACCAATAGTTCCTTGTCATATTCGTTTGTTCTGTCTGCTGATCGTGTCTCCTCTCGATGCATGTGGGATAGACTGTCTATAGATGGTTCTGGAGTGTAAAGCAGACGTCAAACTCTCAGATCGACTTCAGTCAGATATATTTATCACTTGTGTGCAGTGAAACAGAGCTGCGCTTTATATTCCAATTAGCATCGATGTATTCAGAGTCGTTAAGATACAAGAAGGGAGTTCTTCCCCATCTGAGGAGATTTACTGCAGGAAACCCTGTGGAGAAATCCACGGAGCTTCACAAACACTCTTGTGTAAATTCAACTCAATTAGGCCTTTACTGTCCCGTAACTCTCCATCAAACACGTGTCAGTGTGTTGTTTGTCGAGGGCGAGAGAGAAGATTGGATTCGCTGACCTTGCTGGAGCCCTGTGATTATATAAACCTCATTTACAGCGGCTCAACAATCTCACATCAGTGTTTTACAAAGGTTTTATGAGGACTGGTGTGAAGAGAGCAGTGTGACACTTTGGGGTTTTGCTCAGTTAATCAGAAAATGTTTGAAACACTGTATGTCAGCAGTCTTTACTGCGCCATACAAGACATCCTCAAATACGAGACACGTCAAAACAGGCTTTATTCGAAACACACGGCAAGACAAACATCTTTCATTTCATTAATAAACTTTAAGCCTCAAAGAGATGCTTTAAGATGCATAATGACATCAGTGAAACAACAGTTGCACATGTACAGATCTGGAGAGAGAGAGAGAGAGAGAGAGAGAGAGAGAGAGACATTGAGCATGATGTCAGTGTGTCTCCAGTCAATTGCAGCGAAGGCTTGAATCTTTTCCTTCAGTGACTCTATTAATTTACCTCATTTATCTTTAAACCCCCACATAAACACTCATTCTACACTCTGTGTGTGTGTGTGTGTGTATGTGTGTGTGTGTGTGTGTGTGTGTGAGGATAAAAACACAACTACTCCCCTTTTCATTCCCAGAGGACAAATCCGTAGCGGAAAAACTCATTTTCCTGCAAATAGTTTGTCAGTTGAGCTGAAAGAAGTGATAAATTATCACAGACGTTTGGAGAGAGAGAGAGAGAGAGAGAGAGAGAGAGAGAGGAGAGGGAGAGTGTGAGTATTGGAGTGCATCTCTCTCTCTCTCTCTCTCTCTCTCGCTTCATTGTAAGACTCTTTCTCTCCTTCATATTTAAGCGCAGTATTGAGTCGATATCACCAACTAACCTGTCTGTCACTGTCACTTTCTTACAATGATATAACCAAATATTGATGATTGAATGGACTCAATGTTTAGGAATTGGTCATTGAAAACCCAACATAGATCAACCAGTGATATGAACATGATATTGTTGTTCAGTTGGAATGTGACTTTCCATCAAATGACAAATAAATGGATTTGTTTTCAACTAGTAACACATCCAAGAAACAATAATTCCATACAAGGAATGTGGCAGAATGATGGATGGCGCGGACGAGAGAGAGAGAGAGAGAGAGAGAGAGAGAGAGAGAGAGAGTTTGTGGTATAAAAACAGCAGAAATAATCAACAGTTGTTTGGCTCTTTAATAAGTGCAATGAGTGATGATGGACAGATGATGTTTCGTTCAGTTTATCAGTAATAAAGAAAATCACTGTTTGTAACAATTGAAGGACCATTTAAAAAAAATAAACTTGCATTTTATGCTCTTGGTCTTGGCCAAAAACCCCAAAATGGTTGGTCAAGATTACCATCAAAGAACATATTTCAAATCAGCAGTAAAATCTGACAACACATGGATCAGAATTTGGGCTTTACCACAGATTACACTAAAAATGACATTTTCCCAGCGTGATTGACAGGTGATAATGTAAAGGTATGTATAATATGATTGGCTCTTTTACCTGTAAGGAGGGACTTCCTTTCTACATCCGTTGTCCATTGGGCACTCCAATTTCTCCCATTAATTTTAATAGAAGTGACCCATCTCTGCTAAATAATCTCTGGTAAATATTTGCAAACATCATGAGCCAGGACATTTTTTTTCTTTTCTACAACATGATGCTTCACAAACTTTGGAAAATCTAGCAACTATTATTTCTTACAAGCACCTATTCTAAAATGTTTACAACCTGCTATCTTCTAAACGAACTTGTATCACCTGAAAAATCAATAAAAGGCTATCAAACAATGAATTGTACACAATGTGCCTTGAAATACAGAAAGCCGAAAGGAACAAAAATAGTCTTTTTTTAAATAAATTTTTAAAGGGGTCACATCGTGCCTTTTTTACTTTATTATTTTTCTTGTGGTTCACTTCAAATGTTAATATAATAGTTAGTCATAAAATAGTTTAAACAACCCTTTCCCCCATCTCTGGCCCTCTGACTGAAACATGTACTTCACCTTTAAGACTTCAACATACATGATTGGCTACCATCTTTGCAGTACACACACGCCTGCATGACACATGTCTAACTGTTTTTCCAAGAATGAAAGAATAATCAAAGCACTCAGTCCAGACAATCATTGAAAGATAAATGACCTAATTTATGTGAAACGCACAATAAAACAACAACAGTTGTTCGACTGAAATAACAATAGAAAACTGAACAAATAAGGCACACTGTTGCTCCCCAATACTTACATTTGGTAATATCATATCAATATAAAGCTGACAACAGTGAAATGTGAATGTGAAGGGTTTATAAATCTATATTCAGCAGTACAGTAGCTCTAGTTATTAGGGACAGTCGGCCGGGGATTCTCCTGTGTTGTGTGTTTGCTTCAAATGTAGGTCAATATGGGATGTTCTCCAGGTGGGGAGTCCCCTATAGTTTAACTACTGGATACAGATTTATGAACCCTTCACATTGGCAGCATGTGTTTGTCTGGACAACTTTCACTGTTGTCAGCTTTATATTGATATGATATCACCAAATGTAAGTATTGGGGAGCAACTGTGTGCCTTATTTGTTCAGTTTTCTATTGTTATTTCAGTTGAACAACTGTTGGTGTTTCATTGTGTGCTTCACATAATTTAGGACATTTATCTTTCAATGATTGTCTGGACTGAGTGCTTTAACTAGTAGACCTGGGGAGGGGTTCCCCTCGACTGTTTTGCTGCTTAAATATAGGTTAATGGTTGTCCCAACATGTTTAACTCCAAAATATGGGATGTCCCGACTAATACAAGATGCTGGAAAAATATCACATTCATATTTCTTGAGCTATTGTGTATGTTATGATGTGCAGGTGAGCAGGAAGACAGACGAGGGGCGAGGATCTAAATGCAGCGATAATTTATTAGATAGGCTCTGGAGGCTCCAGAGGTGGAGCCGAGGAAGGCTCAGGAGGCGGAGCTGAGGGAGGCTTGGGAGGCTCAGGAGACGGAGCCCTGGGAGGCTCGAGAGACTTGAGAGGCGGAGCCCTGGGAGGCTCAAGAGGCGGAGCCCTGGAAGGCTCGAGAGGCGGAGCCCTGGAAGGCTCAGGAGACGGAGCTGTGGGAGGCTCAGGAGGCGGAGCTGAGGGAGGTTCTGGAGGCGGAGCCGAGGAAGGCTCAGGAGGCGGGGGTGAGGGAGGCTCAGGAGACGGAGCTGTGAGAGCTGTCTGCCCCCTGTGCCTCCTTGGACTGCCTGTGGGAGATTTCAACATTGATCTTATGAAACATGAATCAAATTCCTCTGAGTTCTTAAATACAATTTATTCTTATTATTTTTATCCACTTATTGATAAACCAACAAGGATAACATGTTCATCGGCAACCTTAATTGACAATATACTAACTAATAATTTTGTAAATTCAATCACATCAGGTGTAATGCTTACTGATATTTCAGACCATCTCCCTGTATTTCTGCTTTTTACAAATTCTCAGCAAAAAAAGCCAACCTATAGTATGAAACATCGTAGACTTAGTTCTAAATCTGTTGAGTCTTTTAAAAGGTCACTGGCTGAGATATATATGTATAAGTATGTGAATATGACAAATATTATGCCCAGAGCTTTTAATAATTTTTTCATTTATTCTTCGGATGTTCATGCCTATTCTACAAGGCGTTGTAAAGATTTTTATCTTCCTTTTTGTAGAACTACAGCTAATCAATCTACACTGAAATACAGAGGGCCTTCCCTCTGGAATTATTTAGACCCCGTTTTAAAGACTAAAATCACTCTAAACTCTTTTAAAAGAGAGCTGAAAAAAATGTTAACATATAATTAATTTAATCTTGTTAATTTGTTATATTAAAATGATTGATGTATTGATTGTATTGTCTTGCTTGATCATGTAATTTTATGTCCATTTAATGAGATTTTGGGGAGGTGGTTTTATAAGACCTCATGGTCTTCTCACTCTCTCCCGCACAGTATGTTTTTTCTTTCTGTTTTTTTTTCCGTTAATGGATTTGTAAAGTAGTATTTTAAATGTTATATGTGCAAATAAATTATAAACTATAAACTATAAACTCAGGAGGTGGAGCTGTGGGAGCCTCAGGAGGTGGAGCCTTAGGAGGCGGAACCATGGAAAGCTCTGGAGGTTCAGGGCGCGGAGCCGTGGGAGGCTCAGGAGGTGGAGCTGAGGGAGTCTCAGCCGAGGAAGGCTCTGAAGGCGGAGCCGAGGGAGGTGGCGCCGTAGGAGGCTCGAGAGGCGGAACCCTGGGAGGCTCGAGAGACTTGAGAGGAGGAGCCCTGGGAGGCTCGAGAGGCGGAGCCCTGGGAGGCTCGAGAGACTTGAGAGGCGGAGCCCTGGGAGGCTCGGGAGGTGGAGCCCTGAGAGGCTCGAGAGACTTGAGAGGCAGAGTCCTGGAAGACTCAAGAGGCGGAGCCCTGGAAGGCTCGAGAGGCGGAGCCCTGGAAGGCTCGAGAGGCAGAGCCCTGGAAGGCTCGAGAGGCGGAGCCCTGGAAGGCTCGAGAGGCGGAGCCCTGGAAGGCTCGAGAGATGGAGCCCTGGAAGGCTCGAGAGACTTGAGAGGCGAAGCCCTGGATGGCTTGAGAGGCGGAGCCCTGGGAGGCTCGAGAGACTCGAGAGGCGGAGCCCTGGAAGGCTGGAGAGGCTGGAGAGGCGGAGTCCTGGAAGGCTCGAGAGGCGGAGCCCTGGAAGGCTCGAGAGGCGGAGCCCTGGAAGGCTCGGGAGGCGGAGCCCTGGAAGGCTCGAGATGCGCTGGCTCTGGGATGGTCGAGGCTACAGGCACTGGCTCACTGACGTTCGAGGCTACAGGCACTGGCTCACTGACGTTCGAGGCTACAGGCGCTGGCTCACTGACGTTCGAGACTACAGGTGCTGGTTCATTGACGTTCGGGGCTGCAGGCATTGGCTGGTTGGCCGTGGTTAGCGGAGGCTGGAGAGCAGAGGCCTTTCTTCTCCTCCTCCTCCAGGCGGATGAAGTTGGTAGCACTGGTTCGTTGACCACTGAAGGCGTGGGGGTTGGCTCACTCACCATGGCTGGTGAGGAAAGCCCAGAGGCGGGAGCCGGGATCAGGAGAGGTGGCTCCCCGGCAGCGAATTCCTCCAAAATGAGTACCACATACTCCCGCCAGGTGTAGTCTCCGGTCTCCGGTAACTCCCACCATCGATGTTTTGGTAAGCCGAACCGGTACGCTAACTTCAGGACCTCGTCGTTCCAGCCGGATTAACTGGCCACGCTGGAGAAAAAGTGGGTGAACTCCCGCACTGATAAGTCCGCCTCTGTCAGCTCTTTGAGGAATGCTGCTAGATCCATTGTGGGTCGATCGTTCTGTTATGATGTGCAGGAAGACAGACGAGGGGCGAGGATCTAAACGCAGCGATAATTTATTAGAATAATAGGGCAGCACGAAAACACACGAACAAAGAAAACATCCACGATGGGAAACAGTAAAACAAAAACACGGAAGAGTTAACAGACTGGGTAATATAGACGGGAAACAGGCATCCACATACATCAACGATCGACAGGGGAATGGAGAACAAACAGGGTTTATATACACTGGAGACATAATGATGACAAACTACAATCAGGTGAGCACAATGACACAGGGCTGGCAGTGATGAGGGCCGGGGATCATGGGAAGTGTAGTTCTTTTAACAAGGACAAGTGAAACCCAGGGCAGACAACAAGGGAATCGTGACAGTGTATTTCTTTGTAAGTAATCCTGTGTTAAGCACGATCCGCTCCATGTTGGAGTCCTGATCATGGTTTATTTTGCAATAAAATAGTATTCCTCTCAGATCAAACAAACACAGATGAAACATAATAACTATTTGTTCCTCACCGGCATTATTGTCATGTTCAATATAGTTGGCTCTGCTCCATCTTCCAATATTACACATAAGAAACACAAAGTTTTACATATAAAGACATGAATATAACTTGAAAATGATGTACACTCACAATAGATGAAGACTCTAGTCATATCAGTAACCCAATAAAAGCTGTTTAATATTACATTGAGCGGGTCACCGCCATGATAACAGAACATGACACTGTGTCACTCAATTGACCAAGTTACTACCACTAATAATGACAATAATAATAACATGTTATTAGGGGGACACTATGTCTCGTTCTCTCCATCAGGGAATGGAGGTTACAGCAGTAACCATGACGTTCCCCTTCTGTTACTCACTCGACATTGTGTCGAATGTAGGGACACAAGGGGTCCCATTAAAAAACGCCACGCACTAGACTGTGTTACGTGAACTATGGACACAAGTGCAAGCAGCTACTTCGTCCTAGAAGCAACTGTATCGGCCGCACGTAACCCTCCCCAACGCCCCCAGAAAAAGGTGTCTTATACAGACCTTAGGTTCCCAGCACCCCTAAGGGGGGAGCAGGACACATCACTATCATGGGAGCAAGCCGGCCAGCCGCAGCCTTTTCTCTCTCTCTATGTTTCTCGCCATAGAGCATAAAGCATTTTGGGCAATCTTAACGCTATGAAATGGTCCTGTCCAGGAGCCAGCATCTAAGTGCCCAGTTGAGAGGCATCTGTGATGACCACGACGTCTGGACACCTACCGGGTGCCGTGAGAATGGCACAGACAGGCTACATGACCCAGGGAGTGAGGAAATCACTATTTTATTGTCAGTGTGGGTGTTGTGGAAAAAGAAAATAAGGAAAATAAGAATTTTCCTCCCAGCCCTCCACTGGGGGACGGAGTGGTCTTGATACCAGCTCCGGAGCGAACATCTGACTGCCTGGGTCTTCCGTCTCAGGAGTGCTTAGGAGCTTCCCGGTCCTGGAGACGGGGGGCGTACGCTGCGGTTGATTACCGGGTGATCCAGCCAGTTGGCGGCGTTCTCGGGGCACAGGTGGATCGCAACCGCTCTGTCCACTTGGGGGACCTCCGTGTACCTGTGGGCCACCTCACCGTCAAGGTTAGTGACAGCGGATGAGCAAGGAGGTCGGTTCAGGGCAGTGAAAGGTGCCCTCCATGACCTCGTCATGCACTTCCGGGAAGAAAGGTACTGGGGGCGTGTCTGGAAGTGGCAACCTAACCCGAGGTACCAATCATCAAGCCGTGAAGTCTGTGGGGAGTACGGAGGGGGAACAGAATACAAGTAACAAAAACAAATATCTTCGGTGTGAAGCTTCAGAAAAAAGTAGGCCATCCAGGACCATGGGTGTCAGTATAGTGTCCAAAATCACAAGAATTACTGGGACCGATGGGATGGGTAAGAGCCAGCTAAAATCTTACTGAGTGCAACTTTAAAGCTGTACTAACTTTGTCCTCTCTAGTGACATCTGTGGTTGAAACTTCAAATTGCAAACAATTTGTGGAAGAACACTTTATGTGAGTCGTGTTTTGGTTCTGCTCTTCTGGCAGATGAATGTCATGATTTGAGCTTACCTGAATATCACCTATGTGGGATCATGACTGGAGATATTCAGAGCTGGAATCATAACACGCTCTTTTCATGTTGAAATTATGTTATTCTGGTAAACATTTAAAACCAAATTATTACTTGCTTTGATAAAGGTAAACAACACTCTTATTTACATATTTAGAATGAATTAATTTGACATGTATAGCACTTTTCTGACAGTACACACAAAGTGCTTTAACATGGCGAACAGGGGAATCTCCTTAGACCCCACCAATTACCAGCATCTTTTAATAAGATTATTCAGGTGTTTTATCTACTATTAATGTTTTTATTGTACATTACTTATCAGTTTAAGAGGTGAAACTTGTGATGTGGCTGATATGAGTTCAATGGAAGACTTTATTATTGTTATATTATATTATTCAGCTTCAGTTGATGATGCAAGTGAACCGTAATACTACAATAGTATGTCTATGCAATGCACACAATAACACAGTAAACTAAAAATATAAAACAAGGATTTAATAATGATGGGGATGAAATATACTTTAAAATATGTAATATAAAAATCACCTGGAAACTACAGCAGTGTTATAACATACTCAGAAGTCATGAACAACGTAGATACATCGCGATCGGTTAACACACAAGTAATGTTCGAGTCACATGAGCATAAAACCAATTAGCTTCAACAACACTACCAGAAAACTTGTCCAACGTTTTAGCAGGTAAACAACTTCGCAAAATGGATAACAGATAAACATCCATCCAGTGCGGCAGCTCTTCTGAACTGTGTGAGTGTGACATGTGTAGTTACACCAGCCGGAAGATGAGACGGTACTTCTATTTTGTGTTTACGGACACAAGTTAATGATACAAGATAGAACGTCATAATCCAGCGATTTCACGCCAAATCCGACCTGACAGCTCAAAATACAAATAATTTTATAGACTTACCGAAGTGAATCAGAGTAAAAGTTAGGACATTGTTCTGAACACTGATTGTTTTTGTAAAACTATAGTCCCACATTGATGTGTTCAGGAACTTCATTTAAATAATTTCTAATGCTGGGATCCTTCAGAAGGCTGTGAAGAGATGCATTTTTTTCACAACCAGGAACACAATGATGTCTGGGGATCTTTTCAATGTTGAAAAGCAAACTACAGTAACAAAAGCTCCACTTTCAGTGTTGGACTTCCTCAGCCATGATGATTATGTATGGTGTGGAGGCGGGGCTATCCAAATGAAATGGCGCTGTGACATCACATCGTATCAGGGTTATTTTGGTCAACTAAAACAAAGACAAGAACTATTGATTTAAAATAGTTTCCATAAACTGAAATAAAATAAACATGGCAAAGTAAACGAGAAACTACAACGAAACGAAACTTACAGCTGTTACTGAAAAACGAACTGAAATAAAAAAATAAATTAATTATGTTTTTGGTAATCCTCGAGTAATCTGACCTGTGTGGCTGTAAATGTGAACATCTGCTGATGGTGATTTGGCATGTGAGATGTGTGTGTGGTTAGATGATGGATGTTTTCCAAACATATTTTTGCACCATAGAAAGACACTGTGGAAGGGGGGAGCACCGCTTGAAGGGTCATTCTAAACAAGAATGGTTCTTTTTTCCACAATGTGCCCTTCAGTGTGCCCACATCAGAAGCTTTGTTCATCTGAGTTAGTAGTGCATAGAGATGCTCACTTTCGATTGACTGTAGATATTGATAAAGAAGACAGGGACATGAATGATGGCTGGTAAGAAATGACAGAATGGGACTATTTAAATTGGATCATGATTACGGAAAAAGCACATACATCGTCAGGTCCAATTATAGGATTTGTTGTGTTGAAATTAAAGGAAAAAATCCCATAAACTGATAGTGCAGTTGGAGTACAAATTATTTAGTCTGGACTGAACCCCAAATATCCACTAACCCCAGAACCACCCCTAACTGCTCACCGTATGACATCATACTGTACGAGATTTAATCTGTAGTCATGGAGGATAGTGTGCTCAAAGATATCAAACATCCTCTGACTTGATGGAATAGTAGTCTTCGAGCCTGCACCCATCATAGACTACTTGCTTATATTTGAAAATTGGACAAATAATGATGCTAAATAATGAGCTAATGCTGTATTCCAGTTAGCTTACTTAAGCTAAACTTAAGCCTACTAATTTAGCATACAGCTAGCAGATTAGCATACTAGCTAACTTTGTACAGCTTTCTCTACTCTTTCCCTGTCTTACTTTTATGTTCACTGTTGCACCTAGTGAGATGGTGATATGACAGTTTTCACAAGATCCTCTTCAGATGTGACATATTTAATACTTTAACAAACTTTTAATATGTTTAAAATATTTAGGGGGAGGCATCAAGGTAATATTTCTGTTAATATTGTCCATTGTCTAAAGCACAGACTTGAAATGTAAATATATTAGTCATACGTAACAGCTAGTTGATTTGGAAAATATGTAAATATCTGTTAACTAAATTAACATTTAAATGAACTACATGCATGAAAACACACGGTACAGTACAGTAGTTTAAACTAAATGTGTGCTCGCTTTCTGTGCATTCTTCATGTATTTAAAGCAGCTCTTACATTCATACAGATGAGATCATCACAGACGTTTTGTGAGATATAAACATTTAAATATATTAAAGATATCTTTAAATGTTCACAAAAGTTCAGTTTGGCAATATTTGTGCCTTCTTCAGACCACATTTTCCCCGAGATTTGGCATGGATTTTCTTATAAATATGGCAGCTGCGAGAAATAAAGTCACATGACTGAAACAGGTCGAAAAAGTAGTCAGCATCATTCCCGTCTCTAACACACTTGCAGATAGAAGCTTCTGGCTGTAGAATCGTGTTAAAACAGTCTTGCGTAGAGACGGTCTACAGGCTTATGTGCATCTCAAGCTGTAGAACGCTTGTGTGCCATGAAAAATCATAGGAATAATGTGAGAAATGATATGAAATGATTCTTATTTTTACAGTTCTTTGTTGATAAAAGACGCATTGCAGTCAAAGTATAATGAATAAAAGTTGATAGTTCATTGGACTTTATATTGCTATCATTGTAAAGCATAGTCAGAGGTCGAACTACAAATATTCATTATTAGACACTCAAATTTCAAAGTTGTCAAATTTCCATCATGGTCTATTTGTATCTGTAATATTGATTAATAATAATAAATGAATGAATATGTTATGAACGAGCAGCGAAGGCAGACGAGGAGATGCGGATCCAGTTGCAGTTCAACTTTGTTTCAAAACACAAAGGAAAACCCTCAATGGGGAAATAAACATAAAACTAGAAAACACGGGCAGGGAACACACACCAGGCTAACAACATTCAACGAACGACAAGGAGTGAACAAAAAGCAGGGCTTAAATACACAGGGAGTGATAATACAAATGATAAACAGGTGTGAACAATGACACAAAATGGCAGTGAAGATGGCAGGAGGATTCTGGGAAGTGTAGTTCTTAAACAAAGACAAGTGAACACGAAGGCTAACACAGAGACTAAGGAGCTACACAAGGGACAAAAGTGAAAACTAAGGAAAGCAAAGGTGACACAAATGGCAGACAAAGGGCAACAGTGAAACAAGACAAGGAATTCCTAACATAGCCCCCCCCTCAAGGATCGGATTCCAGACGATCACAGTGACATAAAACAAAACAAAATGTCCATGACTGGGGGGGAGCTTGAGATGGGCAGACAGACCAAGGGGGCAACAACGGGCAGACAGGCAGTCCAGGGGGCAACGAAGGGTAGACAGGAAGTCCAAGGGGGCACAAAGGGCAGGCAGGAAGTCCAAGGGGGCAAAAAAGGGCAGGCAGGAAGTCCAAGGGGGCAAAAAAGGGCAGGCAGGAAGTCCAAGGGGGGCACAGATGGCAGGCAGGAAGTTCCAGGGGGCACAAAGGGCAAGGACAGGTTCAGGTGATCTGGGAGCTGGCCACCGGGCAAGGACAGGTTTGGGGAACCTGGGAGGAGGCCACTGGACAGGGACTGGGTTAGGAGGCCTGGGAGGAGGCCACAGGATGGGAACAGGGTCAGGAGGCCTGGGAGGAGGCCACAGGACAGGGACTGGGTCAGGAGGCCTGGGAGGAGGCCACAAAGGCGGTGACCTGGAAGGCTCTGGCGGCGGAGCCGTAGGAGGCTCTGGAGGCGGAGCCGCAGGAGGCTCGGGAGGCTCTGAGGGCGGAGCCGTAGGAGGCTGTGGAGGCGGAGCCGTAGGAGGCTCAGGAGGCGGAGCCGAGGGAGGCTCAGCTGAGGGAGGCTCTGGAGGCGGAGCTGAGGGAGGCTCTGGAGGCTCAGAGGCCTCAGGGGGTGGAGCCGTGGGAGGCTCAGGAGGCAGAGCCGAGGGAGGAGGAACCATGGAAAGCTTGGGAGGCTCACGGGGCAGAGCCGCAGGAGGCTCGGGAGGCTCGGGAGGCTCGGGAGGCCGTAGGAGGCTCAGCTGAGGGAGGCTCTGGAGGCGGAGCTGAGGGAGGCTCTGGAGGCTCAGAGGCCTCAGGGGGCGGAGCCGTGGGAGGCTCAGGAGGCAGAGCCGAGGGAGGAGGAACCATGGAAAGCTCGGGAGGCTCAGGGGCAGAGCCGTGGGAGGCTCAGGAGGCAGAGCAGAGGGAGGCTCAGGAGGCGGAGCCCTGGGAATCTCGGGAGGAGGAGCCCTGGCAGACTCGAGAGACTTGAGGGGTGGAGCCCTGGGAGGCTCGAGAGGCTTGAGAGGCGGAGCACTGGGAGGTTCGAGAGGAGCCCTGGGAGGCTCGGGAGACTTGAGAGGCGGAGCCCTGGAAGGCTCAAGAGGAGCCCTGGAAGACTCAAGAGGCGGAACCCTGGGAGGCTCGAGAGGCTTGAGAGGCGGAGCCCTGGGAGGCTTGAGAGGTGGAGCCCTGGGAGGCTCGAGAGGCAGAGCCCTGGAAAGCTCGGGAGGCGGAGCCCTGGAAAGCTCGGGAGGTGGAGCTCTGGAAAGCTCGGGAGGCTCAGAAGGCGGAGCTCTGTAAAGCTCGGGAGGCTCAGAAGGCGGAGCTCTGTAAAGCTCGGGAGGCTCGGAAGGCGGAGCTCTGGAAAGCTCGGGAGGCGGAGCTCTGGAAAGCTCAGAAAGCTCGGGAGGCGGAGCTCTGGAAAGCTCGGGAGTCGGAGCTCTGGAAAGCTCGGGAGTCGGAGCTCTGGAAAGCTCGGGAGGCTCGGAAGGCGGAGCTCTGGAAAGCTCGGGAGGCTCGGAAGGCGGAGCTCTGGAAAGCTCGGGAGGCAGAGCTCTGGAAAGCTCGGGAGGCGGAGTTCTGGAAAGCTCAGGAAGCTCAGAAGGCGGAGCTCTGGAAAGCTCAGGAAGCTTGGGAGGCGGAGCTCTGGAAAGCTCGGGAGGCTCAGAAGGCGGAGCTCTGGAAAGCTCGGGAGGCGGAGCTCTGGAAAGCTCGGGAGGCTCGGAAGGTGGAGCTCTGGGAAGCTCGGAAGGCAGAGCTCTGGGAAGCTGAGAAGGCTCGAGGGGCGCAGGCTCTAGGACGGGCATGACCATTGGCGCTGGCTTTTGGTCAGTCCTGGCTATTGGCGTTGGCCCGGGAACGGTCGAGGCTACAGGCGCTGGCTCAGGGACGGTCGAGGCTACAGGCGCTGGCTCAGGGACGGTCGAGGCTACAGGCGCTGGCTCAGGGACGGTCGAGGCTACAGGCGCTGGCTCAGGGACGGTCGAGGCGACAGGCGCTGGCTCACTGACCTCTGAGGCGACAGGCGCTGGCTCGCTGACCTCTGAGGCGACAGGCGCTAGCTCACTGACCTCTGAGGCGACAGGCGCTGGCTCGCTGACCTCTGAGGCGACAGGCACTGGCTCGCTGACTGTGGTATGCGCTGGCTTGGGTTCGCTGACCATGGCTGACGAAGGCTCTGGCTCGCAGACCGGGGCAAGCGAGGGCTCTGGCTCGCAGACCGGGGCAAGCGAGGGCTCTGGCTCGCAGACCGGGGCAAGCGAGGGCTCTGGCTCGCAGACCGGGGCAGGCGAGGGCTCTGGCTCGCAGACCGGGGCAGGCGAGGGCTCTGGCTCGCTGGCCGGGGCAGGCGAGGGCTCTGGCTCGCTGGCCGTGGCAGGCGTGGGCTCTGGCTCGCTGGCCGTGGCAGGCGTGGGCTCTGGCTCGCTGGCCGTGGCAGGCGTGGGCTCTGGCTCGCTGGCCGTGGCAGGCGGAGACTGGGGAGCAGAAGCCTTTCCTCTTCTCCCCCTCCGCCGGACAGACGAAGTGGACCGTGCAGGCTCACTGAGCAAGGCAGGCGTGAAGGTACGAACCACGGGCGAGTGGAGGGTTATTACTGAGGGAGGAGTGGCAGAGTTCTCCTCGATGGCGCCCACAGTTAACGGCGAACCACAGGCCAGCAGAGTCTCCTCCACGAACGCATGGAGCGTCCAGCCGCGCGTTGCCTGTGGCAACCGCTCCTTAAGTGCGGGGTGCAGATTGCGCCTGAAGAAGACCACCAGAGAGGAGTCCGGGAAATCCGAGATACCCGCCAGCTTAAGGAAGTCGCGGATGTGGTCCTCTATAGGGCGGTCCTCTTGCTTCAAGCAGAGCAGGTGGAAGTTTGCTCGTTGAACCGCTGGATCCATAGTGTGGTCGTTCGTTCTGTTATGAACGAGCAGCGAAGGCAGACGAGGAGATGCAGAATAAACATAAAACTAGAAAACACGTGCAGGGAACACACACCAGGCTAACAACATTCAACGAACGACAAGGAGTGAACAAAAAGCAGGGCTTAAATACACAGGGAGTGATAATACAAATGATAAACAGGTGTGAACAATGACACAAAATGGCAGTGAAGATGGCAGGAGGATTCTGGGAAGTGTAGTTCTTAAACAAAGACAAGTGAACACGAAGGCTAACACAGAGACTAAGGAGCTACACAAGGGACAAAAGTGAAAACTAAGGAAAGCAAAGGTGACAAAAATGGCAGACAAAGGGCAACAGTGAAACAAGACAAGGAATTCCTAACAGAATATTTGTGTAGCAGGATAAGCTGTCACCTCCCTAAAAAAAGTGTCATCTTGCCACTCAGGTGACTCTGATCAGGGTCAACCAATCAGAATCATGCTCAATTTGTATATTAAAGGGCACCTATTATGGAATTTTGTAAATTACCTTTCATGTAGTGTGTAACATAGATTTATGTGAACAAAAACATCCTGCAAAGTTTTATATATGAAAGTTCACCGTAAAAAAAGTTATTGTCTCTCAAAAGTAGGAGTCAACTCTGAGTCAATGTAATGAATAGTTTTTCCAACGAGTCATTTTCCTTTTCGTTGTGACGTCAAGACGAAAAATTATCAAATTGTCCGCGCGCGCAGACACCAGGGAAAACTTGAAAACATCATGTCGACAACAAGATGCTGTGTTCTGAAGTGCATATCAAAAGCGACCTTTTTTTCACTGCCCAGGGACGAGCATGTGAAGAATCAGTGGCTAGAGTTTATATTTACAACTATACCACACAAGTATAGCCCGAACCTTGTGCTGTGTTCGCCTCATTTTAATGACGATTGCTTTACAAACATGAATGCTTTCAAGTGTGGATTCGCGAGCCGGTTGATACTGAAGGAAGTTTCAGTACCAAGTTTATTTGGATCAGCTTCCTCCTCCGAATCACAACCTGTAAGTATTATTAATAATTGTTGCTTTTATGTGTTTTTTAGCATGCTTGATAAGTATTTGTGTGTGTTGTGTACGTTACGCTCAGCACAGCTTCTAGGTCTCCAATGTCAATGTTTTTGAAATATGTGAAATGTTTGTCGATGTTATTGGAGTTATCATAAAGAAAAGAGCAATAACTTGTAGTAATGCACTGCTTTACCAATATGTTTATGCGTTGGGCTAACGCAAACAATAACTGATTGGGTGTTTACCACCGAACTTTGGGCTATGATCGCTAACATAAATCAACTCAAATTCCTTCTCTGATTTTGATTTTTTTACTACAAAGCGGTGATGGGCGTTCCGTTTCCGACAATCTCTGCACAGAGTATACCGATCACAACTGACTGGGTCATCTGACCAATCACCACAGATTAGCGTCACGCAAAGGAGGGGTTTGGAAAAATTAGTCATTGAACGAATCATTTGGGAGTCGCTGAGCAAATCAGGTAAACATAAATGCATATTACAAGACAACAAAAGTGTTTTTTGTCATTGCATGCATGTAAAACTGTTGTTGGGGACTCCCAAAACAATATTAGGAAAATTTTAAATGCCATAATAGGTGGCATTTAAGGTTTGGACATGTCACCTGGAAGTTTGTGAGTCATATGTCTGCTCTTGCAGGGCTGGACTGCATCATCTGGGAGCCATGTGTCTTTAGAAATTTTGGTAACTGCTGCTCTTGATTTATGTGCTGGTGCTAACATTAGCCTAGCTGTTGGAGTGGAAGTTGGAGATGTTTTGGTGTTTTTAAAGTACTCTTTTCAGCATGTTGCTTGAGTCATGAGTTAGCTTGCATCCTCTTGTGTGCTATCCAAGACTCAAGTATAGATTTGTTACTGATTACATCGGCGTTTTCCGTCTGATTGCCCCTTTTTGTCAGTTGTGTATGATTCTTCAGGTGTTGTGATGTGTAACTGTTCTTCCCTCCTTTCACCATATCTGCAGCCAGAAGACCTGTGACTATGCTGAGTTTACCCATTTTGAATCATTCTAAATAAATTTGAACTCACGTCTCTTGCCCCTATTTTGTTAAACCTGGTAGTTTTGTTAATATGTTCCTGGGTGAAATTCTCAGGGTGGCGTAGTCAACTCTAACTTAACTACAATATGGAATTTTGTACTGCAGCCTTCTCCACTACATTTATAACATTCATTAACATGACAATTCATAGCCACAGTTTTTTATCTGGGATTGGTTTACAGTAAGCCAGCAAACACTTGTGCTAAATTATCGCCGTTACATGCTTTAACAGCAATAATGTATGACCATGAGAGAGAAAGAGTGAAGCCACGTAAACATGGTTCAAATGAAAACTGGTGTGTTAACTTTAAATGGTTTTCTTGCTTTTTATCTGTCAAAATCTGATAGTCGATGTTTTAAACTCAGTAAATGATGCGAAACTTTCAGTGACGGCAACTGTGCAAGTCCACCATGTTACTGTTATTAAAGGAACAGTTCACCCAAAAATGAGTTTATTCTCCCTCATGACATCCCAGATGTGTGTGAATTTCTTTCTTCAGCTGAACACAAATGAAGATTTTTAGAAGAATATTTCAGCTCTGTTGGTCCATAAAATACAAGTGAATGGTGACCAGAACTTTGAAGTTCCAAAAATCACATAAAGGCAGCATAAAAGTAATCCATATGACTCCAGTGGTTTAACCCATGTCTTCAGAAGTGATATGATAGGTGTGGGTGAGAAACACATCAATATTTAAGTAAATATTTTACCACAAATCTCCACTTTCACTTTTACTTTTAAATTCTTCTTTAGTTTCTGGTGATTTGCATTCTTCTTGCCTTCATGGCAAGGAGGAGATTTTGTGGTAAAATTGGACTTAAATATTGATCCGTTTCTCAACCACACATATCCTATTGCTCCTATCCCTTTAAATGAACAGATTTCCCCCCATTTTTCCTTCAAAATGAAATGGCTCGTCCTTGTAGTCTTGCAGGATGCAAACCGACCCTTCTTAAAAAGTATCTATGCATTCTGGCAAAAATACAATATTTTGCAAGCATGAAATATGTTGCAAAACCTTTATTATAATATATTAGATGATTTATAAGTGACACACTTAACAGTGTGAAATAGAAATTAATGTTTTATCCCTGCCAAGGAATTAATATAATAACACGGCATATATACAGCTCAGGTGTTTACCTCACAAACATTTAGGAACCGAGTGTTGATGAGCAAAGATGGCAGCATGCAGGTGGCGTACTGACGAGTTCATGTGCCAGCTGAGCAACTGTCATCGCGTTGAATGGGAACACCAACAGGTAAAGAACTGCAGGTATATTAGAAGTCCTCGCTTGATGGCAAAGCAGCTCTGAAAACTTTCTAAAAACTTGAGCACTACTTCCTCAGGAAATGCACATCTTTCTTTTGTGTCTGGTAACATATGGCTGTTACTCAAGCCCGTGCATTGCAGTGATTTTACCATGTTTATCACGAACACCCCTCAACTGTGCAGCCTTGAGTGCCTTTAATAAATACAAATGAATATTGTCAAAATGTAATGTTTTCATGACATCATTCTCATCATCATAACCATAAACCAGATCATAATCATTATCATCACAATAATGGTTATAATCACACTAGCTCATTTCACAATATATTCATTCAGTGTCTTTATTTAAACAGCAGTCCAACAGTTTCAGTGGGTCGTGTCAGCAAAGATTCCTGTGCGTAAATAACTGTGTGTTTTTACGTGACTATTTTGATCTTATTTCTGTTGTGGAGCTTTTTTAAACAATATCTCTTTTTTTTTTTTTTGTCTGTCTCTCTCTGGTGATTGATGGAGTGAGGCACCAGAGTACAGAGCGCTGGGCGTTCAACAGTCTGAGACACTGAGAGAGAGAGAGAGAGAGAGAGAGAGAGAGAGAGAGAGAGAGAGTGTGTGTGTGTGTGTGTGTGTGAGAGAGAGAGAGCTCAGCTGAAAGCTGCAGACTTAATTCTATGCATCATTAAACAGTCTCACTCAATGCAACATCTCCTATATATCATCCACGCTCAGTAAACACAACGATGACATTACATTAGCAAGTGCAAATGAATTTTCTTTTTAGAGGGAAATTGAGAATACTCTCTCTCTCACTCTTTTTGCTTTACGTCTGTTTACGTCACAAACACTCACAAAAACACACAACACAAACCATTAAGAGCGAGAGATATTTAACCACACACAAACACAGCCTCTCTCTCTCTCGTCCTTGCCTCCCTCGGTTGCTCGTAAACAGAGACACACTGAAGTCCTGCCAGTCTCTGAGTCTCACAGTTAAACACAGAAACATCTCAAATACTTTGCCACTCACTATAAAATGACCTTAAAGGGATAGTTCACCCCAAAAAATGTCAATTATGTCATCATTTGCTTAATGCTGTTCCAAAACTGTATGAGTTTCTTTGTTATGCAAAACACAAAAGGAGATGTGTCCATCTCTTTTCCTGGTAAAATCATCTAACCATCCTTAAAGAAATGTTCCGGGTTCAGTACAAGTTAATCTCAATTAACAGCATTTGTGTCATAATGTTGATTACCACAAAATTCATTTCGACTCGTTCCTCCTTTTCTTTAATAAAAGCACAAATGTGTGTTCCAGTGAGACACTTCCAATGGAAGTCAATGGGGTTTAATAGGTAAACATTAAAATACTGTTTCAAAAGTATAGACACAAGACATAAACAATAAATGTGTGTAAACATGATTTTACTGTCATTAAATCACTTACTAACCACACCTGTGGAAAATGTACAGCTCAAATAATACACAAGTTTGAACAGAAGAATTAATGTAAGTGCATTTTATAACATTTCTGACTTTAACACCTTCAAAAGTTAACCTCATTCACTTTCATTGACCCCATTGACTTCCATTGCTTTTTTTTAAAGAAAAGGAGGGACGAGTTAAAATGTATTTTTGTGTTAATGAACATTATGACACAAATGCTGCCGACTGAACTTGTATTCCTTTAAGACACTAACAAATGAATTGAGCAGCAGAATGGCATGAGATATTAATTCTTGATTTCAGAGAAATCTAACAAAATTTGGTAAATTAAAATAAAAATTTCCAATGGGGTAAGAAAAATAAACCTGTTTTCCCTTTGAATCGGGTTATTGTTACTTAACCCATTGGAAAATAGTAAAAGTTTCTACATTATGTTTGATTTCACAAGACAACATTTCTAATCTTGTGTTTAGATATTTTTACTGGAAATCAAGACAAGAGAAGCTGATTCACATGTGGACTCGAGAACTTGAGCTGCTTTTCCCTTTTAAAACACATTGTCTCCACACATCCATCCATCGACAAACAGAGAGATCGACCTTCTCGACCTGTTTTGGCGACAAGTTCTCATCTATATGAGGCTTCACATCGTTTCTGGAGAAACACCTGTAGATCCATGTAAAAGTGCTGCTTCGCTGTTCAGCTGTTGTCTAATTGCTTTTTATTTCACATTTTTTTAGATACTGAATATTCTTCAATTATGATTATCTGAACAAATAAAGTAATATAGATTAGTTTGCTGATATAACTTTGAGCATAAAAACCAGCACGTCATCATGTGTCAAATGGGCTTTGCTAATAAAGATGTGGTCATTGATCTTTCTCGTGTGTGAAGGGTTTGTGAAAACGTATCAAATGTGAAAAACTGTACCGTAGAACAGCGTCATGAAGTCCTCATTGTGTTTGTGTGACTTTTGAAAGAAACTCAATATACCTGTCTTTGCCTCGCCCGCAGGAGTGTGTGAAGAGGAAGCACGTCACCTGCTTTAGACACGTTTGAGCGGATGGTTCTTGGCGATCGTCGTTCGGCCGCCACGACAACAGGACTCGTACTCGATGGTATTTTGTCAAAGTGGCTTTTTGCATCGCTTCATCTCCTACATTGGGTGCAGTTGACTTTCCCGTCTTCTTCAGACAGCCGCAAATGTGAGCAGCATACATTTTCAGGCCTAATCAATTGAATAATTATGTTTTTATTGCACATATTATGTCTTTTTCCTCCCAAAAAGTTGTAGGCCTTTCTATTCTGTGAAGTTGACAGAATCCATTAAGAGCGAGCTATAGATCACACATCTGTCTCGCCGTGTACGTAGAGCGGCCGGCTCGTTTGGAGAATATCAAATCGGTTACACTAAAGTAACCCAGCAGATTTGGCAAAATGTAAAAATCTATTTCTTTCATGCATGCGTGAGGAGCTGTCATCGCCCACAGTAATGACGGATGGTGGCGGTTTTGTCTCACAGTGAGAGGTGATAAAAGTCACAATTTGATTTGATTTGTTTTTTGAGTCTCTCGTCTAGAGGTCAGAAGAGAGTCAAAATCATGACGTTTGACCTGAGGCAGCAGAGCTCTCGATTCTCTGTGCTTGTCCATCTTTGAGTCTTCGAGGCCTCCTAGGAATTAATTCAAGTGATTTTGTTTGGCACACGGTTCTCCTCACTGCGAGTGAAGCAACATTTAATGTATTCTGAGTGTATTGTCTTTTATTATTATTTTTGTTGATATTTTTGAGGATGAGTTCATGTCACATGACCTGTCCATGTTGACACCTAATGAAGCGAGCATCAACCACGTGAGTTCAGTTATGTGAAGTGCAATTGGTCGCACAGCCTTTGACATCAACAACGAAACATATGGGAAGTGTTTTCTCCTGATCTCTATGATAAGTCTTCTGTCCTATCAGAACAATCCTGAGAGGCGGCAGGAGTATCAGAGAGACAAAGACGTCCCATTGATGGAGTTTCACTCTTGCTCTGGTAGTGAACAGTTTTCTGCAGCTGTTATCAACTAACATGATATATTCGTTTTTTGCTGTTAATATGGTATCATGTCACATAATGTACTTCATCAAATGCAACATTCCTGAATGACAGCCGCATGTGTAATTGATCTCACTGTGTTGTCGTATTTCAACACCTTCAAACAGAATGACGGGTCCCTGCCGGGTCCTGTGGGGCATCCTGTGAGCCCTCCCGTGAGCCCTGATTCTGACCCATGCTGAGGTGTGAACGTGACTCCCTCAGGAGCATTTATGATCTGATGCCTCTGATTAGAGCTTCAGTAAAGTGGTGACACTCTTTTATCACGGTGGCATGTGGAGGTGTAATCAGTGGACGATGTTGGAGATGCTTTAGATCGTGAGTCTCTCAGTGGGACGTTATGACGCTGTAAATGGAGGAACTTTTGATTGAACACTCTCTTTAGAACAGGATGGTGTGAAAGTGTTTGGTTGTGGTTGTTGGGGGGTTTTGGCCTTGATAATAAAATCTGTTTACAGAGAAATAAAGTGAAACATCATCCTAGAAAGATAATGGACCTGGTTTCCAGAAGCACAAAATAAATCTTCAGTGGCATGCAAGCTGTCCTTAAAGGAATATTCAGGGTTCAATACAAGTTCAGCTCAATCGACAACATTTGTAACATAATGTTGATTACCAAAAAAAAAAAGGAAACTCATCCCTCCTTTTCTTTTCTTTTTTTCTTTTCTCCCCTTTTCTCCACAAATTTGGAATTCCCAATGCGCTCCAAGTCCTCGTGGTGGTGTAGTGACTCGCCTCAATCCGGGTGGTGGAGTATGAATCTCAGTTGCCTCCACGTCTGAGACCGTCAATCCGCACATCTCATCACGTGACTTGTTGAGCGTGTTACCGTGGAGACATAGCACAGGTGGAGGCTCACGCTATTCTCCGCGGCATCCACGCACAACTCACCACACACCCCACCGAGAGCGAGAACCACATTATAGCGACCACGAGGAGGTTACCCCATGTGATTCTACCCTCCCTAGCAACCAGGCCAATTTGGTTGCTTAGGAGACCTGACTGGAGTCACTCAGCACACCCTGGATTCAAACATGTGATAGTCAGCATCAATACTCACTGAGATACTCAGGTCTACCATCCCTCCTTTTCTTGATAAAAGCACAAATGTGTGTTCCAGTGAGACACTTCCAATGGAAGTCAATGGGGTCAATAATCTGTAAACATTCAAATACTGTTTCAAAAGTATAGACACAAGACATGAACAATATGTGTGTAAGCATGATTTTACTGGGATAAATTGGACTTCCATTGTAAGTGTCTCACTGCAACACACATTTGTGCTTTTTTTAAAGAAAAGGAGGAACGAGTCGAAATATATTTTTGTGTTAATCAATATTATACCACAAATGCTGTTGATTGAGATTAACTTGTTTTGAACTCTGAATATTTTTTTATCTTTATGGCACACTTTTCAAAAGCATTGTTATGTAAGTAGTACATAAACTGGTTGATGCACTTTGATTATTGCAAAGTGAAAGTACACAGTATATTTGAGAATAAAGTGTGGGTTAAAAAAAACACCATTAAAATGATACTGCAGTCTGTAGTTAACTTTATACGTGACTGAACTGTGGAACAAGGAAGTGATTTAAAAACAGAGCGTTTATACAGCTACTACAGTCATGAAAGAATGAGATGAGATGAAGGGCCTCTTTCAGACCATCTGCAGTGACTTATAGAGCTGAGAAACATCGATCTGATCAGATTGATTGTGGAAACGACTGGTCCCATTTGGATTACTGTCTCAGCACATGGATCTCTTGCTGTTAGTTGGACATGATCATGTTTCATGTGCTTCAGCTGATTAAATGTGCTTGAGACAATCCTGTTAAACTTCAAATAATAGTCTGTGGAGCGCTTCAAAATGAAGAAAATGACTAAAACCATTGTGATCTTAATAACAGTCATTGTTTGATCTCAAAGGAATAGTTCTCCCAAAAATAAACAATTCTCTCATCATTCACTCTCCTTTATCAAACTCCTCTCGTCTCAAACGCATCAAGCACTGACGTAATCGCATTGGCATTTCAGAGAAGGAGGAATGCTGTACAGTTGCTTTGTTGGTTTTGGTTTATATCTGCATTTATCTGTTTCTTTACTCACAATTGTGTGTTTGTGTGCTTATCCTGGATGTCTCAACCGGGTGGAGAACGTGAGATTGCGTCTGTATCATTGCAAAGGGAATATATCATATCAGAGACCTTGTGATCTCCACCCTATCATGAAGCTTAACAAAAGCATTGGATTATTGTTAAAAAGTATTAAAATATCGATCTTTTTCAAACAAAAAGCGATCATGTTGCTTTAGAAGACATTAATTTAACCACCGGAGTCATATGGATGAAGTTTATGCTGACTGTCTGTGATTTTTGGAGCATCAAAAGTCTGATCACCATCAACATACATTTTAAGGACCTATTGATCTGAGATATTGTTTCTTCAAATGTGTTCTGCTGAAGAAAGAAAGTCATACACACCTGGGATATCATGAGGGTGAGTAAATCATCTAAAACTGCATTTGATCATTCTTTTATCATTATAATATGAATTAAGAGATGACATGGAATAATATGTTTCTGTCACAGCTATACAAATAAAATAGTTCACACCTCAGGACCATTTCAAATAAAGTCTCATCAAGTCTTCATATGAAAACATCCATGCTTACATGTCATCTAGTCACATGATGGGCAGCTTCGTTTTTTCCATGTGGTCTCTTAATTTACATGAGGTCATATAACCTGTTTGCTTGAAATATTAGAGTCATTTTAGATGGAGTCTAGCATGTTAACTGCCCATGTACATCCTTAGAAATAAAGCTTCCAGAAAAGATTTTACAGGCTGATGGCTCAGGAGAATCTTCAAAGGACCCAGAAGAGCTTCAGATGTCTTCTGTTCACTGACGACAGAACCAATACATTCTGAACATCAAGAACTTTCATCATCTCCAAAGAACTCAACACAGTGAAATAGCTCTGGACGATTCTCGGCTGAGTGCACTTGCTCATGTGCTGATTTCTGTCCGTTCAGCAGAACTTCACCATCTGTCTTCACCTTGAGCTCCAGCTGAACATCCAGAACTCAATCTCACGAGCAGCACCTGCGAGTCAAGGCTGGCCCGGCCGAACACTTGCATCATGTTGCGATGAGGTGGGCTATATAAATGCAAATTCTATTGGAGATCCATTAGAGGTGCTGGAAAGAGAGTCGATGTAAATGTCCCACAAGAGCAGCTCGATTACTAGCGGGGAGGCTCGCGGTAAATCACAGTGAACAAGGTGAGAACTCTGGAAATGGAATTGTGAGGGTGTGGCTTTTGATTTATTGTAAATGCAAAGATGCAAAAACAGCAGAACCTCAAAGCGGATGCAGTGGCGTGTTGGGGAAGATTTGAGATGAGAAGTCTAAATTCAGTCTGTGTGTGCACGCTACAGAGTCCTTACAGATTGTGACCAAAGACTCCACTGAATTGTATTGCTGTAATCAAGGGCATAGCCAGGGGATTACTTTTGGGTGGGCCTCAACTAAAATAGATGGGCCAAGTTTTTGCCCAACAACTATATTTTAACAAATGTTCCTTAACAACAGAGAAGCGGCACATTTATACAGTTCTTCCACACTTTCAGAAATGACAATTTTATGAAGAATAATCTCTAATATTCTGAGTGGGCAGGTCTAATTTGGCTGTAATAGACCCATCATTTGTGGAACTGGTAGGAAAGTGATTTATCTCTGACAGATGTCTCCATCTAGTGGCGTCATGTGGAACTCCTCCAAACACACTGAATCTGCTCTCATGGTCTCCAAGAGCTTGTAATCGAAGGCTTATGCTGAAGTGTTTGTCTAAAATGATACAAGCAGATAAATAAATCATAAATAAGAGCCATTCAGTGAAACCTGCTCTTATTAACATATTTGTGTAAACAATGACTTTAACAATGCAACGCTGATGCCAACTTTAACATGCATTGGCACTTTTCTTACAGTAACAGATTAGCAAAAGTAACTATTTTATTTTTAAAATAACATTTTCAATAATAAATCATTTATGTTTCAATTTAGTATTTATTCTGTCTGTATATACAGTTTTTGTTTGTTAGTGGATATAAAATACATATTTTTAAAGATTTAAAGTTATGCGTCGACCCTGTTACACAATGCATTTTATTAAAATGATGTAGCATACACTTCCATAAATAATAATAATAATAATAATAATAATAATAATAATAATCCACCTTTCTGGATGTGAACTAAAAACAAGTGTCCTCTTTTTTTCACTTATATTTGGTTTTGGTTTGGCAGTACGGGCCGATCATAAATGGATATCCCTGTTACCATGATTTTATACAGAAAACAACTGATAATTAACGGGTGTGTATTTGTAGAAATGTTTTTAAATTCTCTTTAATAAAAACATTGTAGTGTCAGGACTTTGAGCATAAATCTAATAATTGCTAAATAACGGTCTCACTGTCAAACACATTTACAGAAGCTTCAGATGACTTAAAGACATTCTTTGTCTGATAGAATATTTTTTTTCATTTTTTTGCTTTTTGATTTTGATTTGAAGCACTAATAGTGTTATAGTTCCTTCTTTTTATTTTACATATAAAGCAGTCAATTGTCAGACAGAGACAGAGAGGTGTAAAACCTGCATTATAAAACCTTCTCTTCAAATTAATATTATACTTCAGCATAAATAAATCGGTGCTTGTCCTTCGCCATGTCATCAGAAAATGTTTCTGCTGATAAATATAAAATATGATGCAGATTACAGAAGCAGATCAAACTTTACTAGAAACATTCTCAGTTTTGTTCATCATTTCTTCATGCTTGGAATATTTTGGCTGCCATCCCGACCTACAGCAGAGATGAACAGAAGATGTGTGTGAAGTGTGTAGACTTTTCTTTATGCTATAAATGTTGTTTATGAGGACATTTCTAGTGTCCATAATTCAAATAGCTTACAGTTATTTTCAGTCGCTAACAAGCGTCTGTCCAACCAGTTGTCACATTTTCAAAACTCTAAACACAATTAGCACAGCATCGGTCTTTTGTGGCCATACCATTCACACATTTCATGTCGTTTTCACACAATATGCAGTCAGTGAACACATTTCCACAATGCTTACATTTTCTTAACAGACAAGCTATACCTCCCAACAAAATGATGGATTGTTTTTGTAGTATTTACAAATGTTAACACACACCATCCCACAATAGCAAAAACAATATCCCAAACTTTAGATACAGTATAAAAACCTCTGCTTCTGCAATGATATCAGTTCAAAAACAATATATCTCAGCTGATAATAAACAAACAATTGAATAATTGACACATAGCTGATTTATGTTGGGTAAATTGGGCCAACCACAGCTGATTCCAGTCTGGCTTAGACTCAGTGGCAGGGGTTATTTTTTTCTATTACGTTGACACTTATACAGTAAAAGGAGAACTTTGAGGAGTGTTGTTTTTGGAAACAGAAACAGAAAAAGACAAACACTGTAATGTCTGGACGAGGAAGAGTAAGAGCAAGGGGCCCAGGGAGAAGAGCAGGCCCAGTGAGGGATGCAGTGAAAGGTTGACATGTCAATAAGGTCATACAGTAATGCATATGTTGATTTTTTTGTCCCTCTAAAGAATGCAATGTCTTCCACCCTCTGGGGGAAGAGGAAAGCTCCTCAATAATGTTCAAGAGCTTGCCATTGTAGAAATGGTTGTTGCAAATAATGCAATAAAACTGCATGAAATTCAAACTGGAATTGTGGAGGACCATGAGATATTTGACAATATCGATAGCGTTTTTGAGTGTTTGTGAGACTGCAGCCACAGACCTGGACGAGCTCACAGATACTGTTACATCTTATATCAATTTCTGTGAAGATATGTGAATTCCTACTAGGACTTATTCAATTATGATAAACCATGGTTTACATGAAAACTCAGACAGCTTCGTCAGGCCAGGAACACACTGAATAAGGAAATCAGAGTGGCTAAAAGAAGATTCTCTGAGAAGCTGATAAACACGTTTTTAGCTAACAACCCTGTATCAGTGTGGAGTGGCATGAAACAGCTGACTAATTACAGGACTCCTACCCCCAAACCTGTGGTGGACCAACAACTGGTTGATGACTTGAATGTGTTCTACTGCAGATTTGAAAGTACCAATCCCCCACCCCACACTTGCTCTGACCTTCACTTCACACAAACACTACTTCACTGCAACCCCCCTTCTCCGCCTCCTGCTCAGCCTGCACTTAAGATCTGTGAAGATGATGTGTGCCAGGTTTTTCAGAAACAAAAGACGAGGAATCTTCAGGCCCAGATGGCATCTCACCAGCGTGTCTTTGATCCTGTGCTAACCAACTGGCCCCCATCTTCACACAGATCTTCAATAGATCAAAGAAACCAAAAATCACAGAACTTAATGACTACAGACCCATTGTTCTGATGTCTGTGGTCATGAAGTCATTTGAGAGACTGGTGTTGGCCCACCTGAAGAACATCAATGGACCCTTTCTAGATCCCCTTCAATTTGCTTATCAGCAAACAAGTCTAAAAGATGATGCAGTCAACATGGGATTGAATCATAACCAGGGACATATGCAAGGATTCTTTTAGTAGACAGTTCAGTTCGGCTTTCAACACCATCATCCCAGCTATTCTCCGGACTAAGTTAAACCAACTCCCTTTTCCCATGTCTATCTGTCAGTGGATTACCAGCTTTCTGACGGACAGGCAGCAGCTAGTGAGTCAGGGGAAATTCTTGCTCTCCCCACTACTCTTCTCCCTCTACACCAATGACTGCATTGCCAAGGACCCCTCTGTCCAGCTCCTGAAGTTTGCAGATTACACCACTATCATTTAACTCACCTAAGATGAAGATGAACGCCTGGCTCACTGGTGCAGTCAAAACAACCTGGAGCTGAACACGCTCAAAATGGTGGAGATGATTGTGGACTTTAGGAGGAACACCCCATCATTGTCCCCCCTCACCATTCTAAACAGCACTGTGGCAGCAGTGGAGTCATTCAAGTTCCTGGGCACTACCATCTCACAGGACATGAAGTGGCAGACACACATTGACTCCATTGTGAAAAAGGCCTAGCAGAGTTTGTACTTCCATCACCAGTTGAGGAAGTTCAACCTGCCACAGGTGCTGCTGATACAGTTCTACGCAGCAGTCATTAAGTCTGTCCTCTGCACTTCAGTAAATGTCTTGTTTGGTTCAGCTACAAAATCAGATATCAGAAGACTACAAAGGACAGTTCGGTCTGCTGAGAGGATTATTGGTTGCCTCCTGCCCCCCTTCATGAACTATACACTTCCAGAGTGAGGAAAAAGGCTGGAAAAATCAATCTAGACAACACTAACCCTTCCCTCTACCTTTTTGAACTGTTGTCTTCTGGCCAATTCTTCAGAGCTCTGAGCACCAGAACCATCAGGCACAGGAACAGTTTTTTCTCTCAGGTTATCCATCTCATGAACAGTTAAAAGTGACCCATTGAGAATAATCATGTGCAAAACAAAGTTTAGTCTTTTTTATAATTATCCAACTGAGAAAAATTTGCACTGAACATAACAGAAAACAGATTTGTATTAGACTTGGACTATGTATGTGTATGTGTGAATAATTCCTATTATTAATATAATTTTTTAGCTTTTCTCCACATTCTCTTTTTTTTCTTAACTTTGATGATTTCATCATGGAGGTTGTTTGTTTCTTTAATTAATCCATTAAATTTAACTACATTTGGTAATTAATGATTTAATTCATTTAATCAAACAAGCTTGAAGGTGCAATATGTCAAATTGTTCATGTAATATTTGCCTTTTTTTGTCAACATGTGAACAGCTTGTAACATAACTTAATAAATGAGCCCTTCCCAGACTTCCTAGGTTGCTTATTAAAGCCTGTAGACTGATTTTCATGCGAAGGGAGGGGGGCACTTTTGCCGGGAAAATCCAAAGGATGTGACATTTATGTGCGCTCCCGAGAGCCTTGCCTCAGTGCTTCTCTTCAGCTATTCAACAGTGACAACAGACAGTCGGCAACACTAGGTAACATTATCGGAATCCAGCAAACGTCCGGCTTCCAGCACAACACCGACTCCTACACAAACTCTGAGTAAGACCAAAAACAAATCCCATTCATCTTCTGAATCCCGTCTGGCTAAGCGGGAACATGATTGTGGTCGAGTGAAAACTAGAGTGAACATCGGCAGGGCATTTGATTCCTGGAGGGACCTTCGTTCGGTTTTGGGGATCAAAACCGACCCTGAATTGGCGTTCATCTTATTGGACAGATAAACTTACATAACTGCAAAGCATGTGAAATATAGTGCCATAATTATTGATCTGTGTCATTTTAGCTAACTTGATCTTGCCTGCACAGTAACTGTCATAAACAATGTTAATCTGTAATTATTCAGCAAGGTAAACTACAATAAAACATGAAATGAATGCTAGACATTGTTCAAGATAATGCAAAAAGCTCCATTCGTTAGTGCAACGTAACTTGATTATAAAGAAAATATATACAATCTATTATTATAAAACAATAGCGCATTGATATATCAAAATGACAGTTGTGATGGAATCACATCAATACTGAACTGTGTCAACATACTGTATTTATAATGTACAGTCTATTTTAGAAACAGCTACTGTCATCATCCACCAAATTTAGCTAACAGCTATTGATAAAGCTAGCTAGCTAGCTAACATTGACATTGGCTATTCAATAAATGCAGTCAATGTATCATGCAAAGAAAAGTGATTACTTCAAACTACAGTCTTGCATAGTTAGACCTTGTGGCAGGGCGGAGGGCGGGGCCGGGTCGTGATCCTACGCACCCGGCCCCGCCCTCCGCCCTGCCACAGACCTATATCCACATATTTTAGCCCTGTTCCAGCACTGGATAGTTAAATATATTATACAGTCTCAAAGTTTGTAGTAAAACAATCATATCTGTGTCATTTTAATTATTCTACCTCTTCTGTCAGCATGATGACGGTGAATCACATTCAGTCTCTTTGTACCTTACGTCATTGTTTTGGTCGATGCTAGTGTGCTTATGGAGTGTGTGCATGAGCATGAGCAACAGGTGACAACTGGCTGCAGTTCACTTAATGGCCACAGGTGTCATTAATAACAAGGGTTTCTGAATCTTACATACTGCACCTTTAAAGTGCTTCAGGGAACTGTGGTTTTGAAGGGAAAAAAAGCAAAGCACCATCTCTGCTGTGAGTTTCAATACATATGCACTAGCTGCGAAATCTAGTGACGACACTTGGCAGGCTTTTGGAGCAGCTAGATTAACTGCCAGAACAGCAGAAGTGTCCTTGAGCAACTCCAGGTTGCTCCGGGGGGATTGTCCCTGTAATAAGTGCACTGTAAATCGCTTTGGATAAAAGAGTCTGCCAAATGCATAAATGTAAATGTAAATCTTGCTACTGCGGAGAGTATATCTTTGATAATCTAACATATAACATAATTTTAATAAACCATTCTACAAATATAATATAATATCGGCGTAATGTTAATTTATAAGAAAGCTGATATAACACTAGATATACTCTTGAGAATTATGGTAGCCAATTTAACATCATATCACTTAATGAATCAACAGCCTGTCTGCTAATCTTCAAAAAAATTTACACTAAACAGAACACTTTTTAGTGAAATATATGTAGAGTTTGCTACAATAAAAATGCTGTTTAATAAGACAAGATGTTGTAGAGAATGTTGCAACAGGTGGGACTCATTTGTGAAATTACCACCAGCCTATACCAACAAATGTGTAGCATTACAATTTAATAATATATTATGTATATTGTGTAAAGAAAATTTAAAAATCGATGTTTTTGATCATATTAAAACCGTAAAGACCGTCCACTGACGTTGGTGCCATTTTATGATTGGTTTACATGACACATGTTACTCTTTCTCCAAAGGTAGAGCCTGTTGGTATCTCGTATCTAGACGTAACTGGGGAATATTAAAAATATTCTAACATTCTAATTTAACTCTGCTCAAATGAATGCAATGACTTAAATAAACATTCGTTCATTTTGCTTAATGAGATTCAAAGATCCAAGTCAGTAAAATTATCCGATCTTCCCATCACTGACACAAACTGGAGAAACACTGAGCTACAACGATCCAGTTAGAAGGCTTTTCAATCCACAATTCACCAATATTTACCATGGATTTACTCTAGCAACACTAACTGTAACCATGGTATTCTGGCAGAAATATGGGATATTCATTGTATAAAATTTTATTATATTGTTAATGTAGACATGTATTGAAGGAGGAATAAAATTTGTGTTATTACAGTTTTTCACAATCGCTATGAAAATGTTTTCAATACTTTAAACAATTTTCCTAAACTCTTAATGCACCAACACACCTACAAAACACAATTGGCAAAACAGTTAATTTCATGCTTAAAATCACAACATTGTAAACTAAACTCCAACACTAATTTTCTAAATACAATTATACACTAACACAATACACTATGTCTACCAAAACACTGCAAACATGTCTCAAACTTAAATAATTATTCCAAAACACTATCACATGTTCTTTGGAATTACAGAAACTGCATTATTTTATATGTTTCAGGTCTGCCCTTATACAATAACAGTATATTGAATTGATAATAGATTGTGTTTTGCACTGCAGTTTCTTTTGAATCCTCTCTACATTTTTGTTTTGTTAGGTTTAGTAAATACATGCATTTTGTTTCTTATGCTTCAGAAAAACAATTAAAAAAATGAAGATCTCAGAGTAGCTTTATAGAATGCACGGTTTATGAAAAACGTCTCGTTACTGTCGTAACCTCCGTTCCCTGATGGAGGGAACGAGATATTGTGTCGGTGTAGTGACACTAGGGGTCAGTGTTGAGAGCCAAGACCACCTCGGATCTTTGAGAAAAGGCCAATGAAAATTGGCGAGTGCAATTTGCATGCTGCTCCCCCAGACATACGGGTATAAAAGGGAGCTGGAATGCAGGATTCAATCAGGTATTGTGCTGAGGAGCCGAGACACAGTCCTGACCATTTCAGTGGCTAGTGCAGTGTTATGGCAAGAGGGACACAATGTCTCGTTCCAGGTATACTCCAGATTTACTCCCATAATTTTCATAATTATTATGAACCAAGCTATCAGTTTTCCTTCTGTGTAAAATCTGGTCTCTATAATAATGCTGTAGGAAAATGTAACTGGATTTGTTTGCTTTCATAAATTCTAAGAGATGACTGTACTTTAATAAGTAGGAGCCTGATGAAAGACATCTATAGAGGAGACCCATTTTAGTTGCTCGGTCAAAATATTTTAATTTAGCCCAATAAAAATACAGATTGTATTTTTCTCACAGATGTTACTGTAAATATAATAATTTACATAAACATTCCAACCTCAAATTCAATGCTTTATTGACAAATGTGCATTTTTAATGCACAAAATATGCAATATTATTGGCTATTGCATGGTTGCTCCCAAATCAGATTTTCAACCGGCCCTTTGAGGGCATATATAATGCTGAAGTGGCCTGGGCTGATATTGAGATTGACACCCCTGGCCTACACAGACGGATGTTGTGCTAACTGTTTAGGAAAATTGTAAAAAGTATTGAAATTCGTAAAAACATTTAAGCTATAGCAGTGTAACAGACTGGATTTAGTTAACTGTTGTAACATTGAGTGCCTATACACTGTAGGGTGTATATGTGTGTGTGCAGTACATTATCCCCTCGGGGCTTGCCGTAAATGGTGAGTGGGCATGCGCACAGATGTCGGTTGTTCTGTTGTGTGCTTATGTCCAGTTTGTTTCACTACTGGTGTGTAAGCTAATAAAGAAAGAAGCACGGATTAAAACTCTTGCCGCAGTCGTTTTTTATTTTCTTATTTCTAAGTATCTAGGCGAACTCCACGCGAATGCTCGGTTACAGCAGTTTGTGTGCATTTGTGTTTATGTATACTAAATAGTATATTTAGTATTTAGACTAAATACCATAAAACCATTCTAAATACCACAAAAACCATATAGTTACTTTTTTACCATGGTAGTGAGGTGCCATGTGTGGTTTTACCTGTGGTTATCATGATCTACAAATGTATGATCGCTACTATGGAAGACCAATGGTTCATTTTAATAACCATTAAATAGGTGCCACTGCTCTCAAATGTTAGTCTGGAGCTCTGACTTATTATTTTATATATGTAATTAGTTTAGATTACTTTGTAGACATCTGTTTTCACTTTGATATTAAGGGATTTTTCTGTTAATTATTGTCATAAAAAACACATTTAATCTACTTAGATTCTGTGCTGTAAGACATGAAAACTTCTTAAGAAGACTAATACTTTATAATTTATTGGCACTGTACCATTTGTAACTGACAATATTGTCTTTCAGGTCTGTAACGAATTGTGGGAAGCAGGACAAGGCAGATGGGAGGTAGGATCCAAACGTGGCTTTATTATTACACAAAATTAAACAAACTCAGGAACAAAGAAAAGATCCACAAGGGGAAAAGGAAACCAAAATACTGGATTGAATACAGAAGGGGTGCAGGCATCGAACATCCACGGAGGACACGGTAAACCTGAAACGACAGACAGCAGGGAACATGGACAGCAGGGTAACCTCGGACGGATGAGCAACGAGAGCGGGGAGCATCAACAAGGAACACACAAATGAACAAACATGAAGCGTCAGAAAGGGACATGAAATGCCAACGCACGACAACGGGAAGGGAAAACAGCGGGGTTTAAATAAAGAGACACGGTAATGACAAAATGACGGACAGGTGCGGACAATAACACAGTGACAGGGCCGGAAAAGACGGGAAGAAGGGAAAGTGTAGTTTTCACAGAGACAGTGAAACACGGGCGGACAACAAGGAAGACATAACAGGGATCGTGATCGGTAAAACAGAAAACACGGGCGGATAACAAGAGAGCGTGACATGGAACGTGACTAGTGATGGGTGAAACAGAAAACACGGGGCAAACGACATGAAACACGGTGCAGACGACACGAAACATGGTGCAGATGACATGAAACACGGTGCAGGTGAGCGAGACCGTGACAGGTCACCTATTTTGGACTGGCAGGGGGTCTGACTTTAAAAGATACTTTCTGGAGAATAATTTCAAAACTAATGACAAACCAACTGGCAAAGAAAACTAACTGGTGGGGAGTGAATGGAAAGTATGCCTTTAAACCACTTGCCATTAAAGATTTTGTCTACAGTAAGTTTTATTTGTGTATCATAGTGTTAGTTCATTTTCATTGTTATAGGAAACACATTTACGCTTTCTTGCCGAGAGTTAGATGAGAAGATTGATAACACTGTCATGTATATATGTTAGATATGAAGCTGGAACCAGGAGATGGTTAACTTAAGTAAAAAAATAATAAAAACAATTAAGTAATGAAAAATAACCAATAAGAGTATCAAAAAAGAACCGTATAAGGCATATCAATAAAATAAATTTCTAACAATATACACAGCTCTTTAATAAAGTAGAAGTATTTATTATCAGATTACTCGTTTCCCCTTCTGTCACTCACTCAATGTTGTGTCGATTGTAGTGACACAAGGGGTCTCTTCTGAGAGCCTCGCGTACCTCTGAACTTGAGAAAAGGCCAATGTCAAGTTGGCCAATGTCAAGCCCCGGACATACGAGTATAAAGGGGAGCGGGTGAGGGAATGTCAGACAGATTTTTTCTTCGGAGCCGAGCGGTTGTGTGATCAGCGAGCTGTGTGTCACGACTGCTTCACCCACCTCTGCAAGAGAGCTTCTGTTTGATCTGACGGCGCATTCCAGTGGCTTTCTCCTTTCTGCACGCTGTGCAGACTCTGCCCCTGGGTGCTTCGACAGCATTTCTCTCCTAAAAGAGTTGAGTTCTCTGAAAGAGTTTTATTTTCGTCTAAAAGAGTTTGTTTTATGCCCCACGGACCACCTGCCCCCCCCGGCACGCTCGTTTGCTTCCGTCTGCACTCGCTTCACAGACAGTTTGTCTCATCCCTGAAGCCAGGTCTGGATGATGGCAGACCTGGCTTCAGGGATGAGGCAAACTGTCCGTGAAGCGAGCGCAGACAGAAGCAAACGAGCGTGCCAGGGGGCAGTTGGTTCGTGGGGCTGTGCCCTACGAAACAGAGCCCGCTGCCATCCCCAAATCACCTCTATCGCCAGCTGTATTGGAGAGCGTTCAGGCGTCTGACGCTGAAGACCTGACCAGTCTCCCGTCCTCGGGCCAGCCCGCCCAGTCAGAGTCTGATGCGCAGATGTTTGACATGCTTTCCCGGGCCGCTGTGAGCGTGGGGTTGGACTTGAACCCTCCGTCCTCCCCCCGACCCTCGCGGCTTGATGATTGGTACCTAGGCTCCGGGCACCACTCTCAGCCACGCCCTTCCTGTAAGTGCATGACGAGCTGACGAGTTCATGGAGGGCACGGTTCACTGCCCGGAACCGACCTCTTCGCTTGTCCGCTCTCGCTACCCTGGACGGCGGGGCGGTCCACAGGTACATGGAGGTCCCTCAGGTGGACAGGGTGGTTGCGATCCACCTGTGTCCTGAGAATGCCGCCACCTGGCGGGACTCCCTGGTACCCCAAGGCCTGTAGAACAACGTGACTGCGAAAGCCTACACTGCCACTGGACAGGCCGCCTCTGCCTTGCATGCCATGACTCTCCTGCAGGTACACCAAGCCAGGGCACTCAAAGTACTGCACCAGGGTTGTCCCGATCCCGACGAGCTGCAGGAACTGCGCTCTGCCACTGACTTCACTCTCAGGGCTACGAAGGTCACAGCGCATGCACTCGGGCGGGCGATGGCCAACTTCGTGGTCCAGGAACGCCACCTGTGGCTGAACTTGATCGAGGTGCACAACGTTGACAAAGCCTGCTTTCTCAACGCCCCCATCTCCCTGTTCGGTCTCTTCGGTGGCACCGTCGACGACTTTGCCCAGCAGTTTTCGGCATTGAGGAAACAGACGGAGGCCATCTCACACATCAAGCCGTGCCGTCGTAGCGCAGGCCGCCCCCCGTCTACTCACCGTGGGCGCCACGCTGCGAAGAAACCAACGGTAGCTCTGCCTCAACCTGGGCACAGCTCTCAGCCCCAGCGTTGAGCGCCCAAGCTTTGAGCGCCCTGCAGGCGGCATACGCCCCCCCGTCTCCAGGACCTCTTCTAGGGCCCGTAAAGCCCCTAAACATTCCAGAGACAGCGCACCCAGGAAGCCAGACGTTTGCTCTGGAGATGTTCCTCCAGCCGAGATGAAGAAACGTTTCTACAGCACTTACTTCATCATACCCAAAAAAGGCACAGGGTTGCGGCCAATCTTGGACCTGCGAGTTGTCAACCGGACTTTACACAGACTGCCGTTCAAAATGATGACGCAGAGGCAAATTCTAACCTGCGTTCGGCATCAAGATTGGTTCGTGGTGGTAGACCTGAAGGACGCGTACTTCCACGTCTCCATTATGCCTCGACACCGACCCTTCTTATGGTTCGCATTCGACGGCCAGACATATCAGTACAAGGTCCTCCCCTTCGACATGTCCCTGTCCCCTCGCGTCTTCACCGAGGTCGCAGAGGCAGCCCTTGCCCCACTGCAGGAAGTGGGCATCTGCATGCTCAATTACCACGATGACTGGCTCATCCTAGCACACTCTCGAGAGTTACTATGCGCCCACAGGGACCAGGTGCTCGCACATCTCAGCCTTTTAGGGCTTCAGGTCAACTGGGAAAAAGAAAGCTCTCTCCGGTTCAGAGCATCTCTTTTCTAGGTTTGGAGTTAGACGCGGTCTCAATGTTAGCGCGCCTCATGACAGAGTGCACACAGTCAGTGCTCGCGTGCCTTGCTCGCTTCAAGCCGGGCACAGCAGAGCCTCTCAAACAGTTCCAGAGGCTCCTTAGGCCATAAGGTGAACTAGGAAAAAGTGGCTAGAAAATGATTTTCGTTCCCACACCTGGGCACTACTTTTTAAATGAATTTTTGCATAGACAAAACCATTATTGACTTTATGTTAAAAGTTCTCAGCAAAATACCCTGCAGTTTTTTGTCACAATCCATAAATGTATATAATTGTGAATTGGAAAAAAAAACGAAAATCTTATGCTGCTGGTTTTGTTTGTAACTTTATTTATATACATTTTAGCAACACAAAATCTCTCTCAAACTGACATTTATACATGTACCTAAACACTTAAGACAGGTTTTGGTGCATTATATACTCAAGTGTGAATGTAGACCATGAAATATGGCACATTTGTAGAAAATATGCTTAAACTTCACGGTTTGGCACGAAGCAAAATTAAACATAAACATTATAAATTTAGCAAAACTTTGATGTTTTATACATAAAAATTTTCAGTAGGTACTGTGTAATCACAGAAAGATACAAATATAAGCACACTTTGGTCCAAGTTGGCTGAAATGACTTGAAATGCTACACTGTCCCCTTATTTTTGAATGCTGCCAAAACAAATTACCATTCTACAACAGATTCTTTACAGCTCAAAATCACCTTAAATTATAACACTGTGCATATTTACTCATCGGTATCATCCCTATCACTATCAGAGCCATCATCCCATGTAGGTCTTTCTTCTGTTTCCTGTGAAACATTTGCACAATTTTGGCACTGACATAAATCAGTACAAGACAGTCTTGCAGACATACAGGAACATCTTCCAGTCTCACATTTGCTATGCTTGCAACTGCAGTGGACTGCCTGCAACACACTTTCAGGGGCAGGATCCAGGTCACTGTTAACTCAGCATCCTCGAGGTGCCATCCATTGCCAACGGGTGAAGGGGCACACATTATACCTTTCAGAGAATGTATAGAAACCTGTCCAGCATGGTATTGTGCATCTTTCAGCATCTGTGGACTTTACAAAAACATATGCCAGTTCAGTTTGTACAGCAGACACAGTGTTCAATTTGTATATGTCCGCCTGTAATGGAACCCTTTCCTGATGAAACAAGTTATTTGGTCCTTGTCTTTTAGACTGATGGTACTGTTCTAAAGGGATGCTAGTGGGTGCTTTCAATGATGAAACTCCCTTCTGTAGAGGTTGTCTGTTTGTTGTTGACACAGGTTCAACTACAGAACTTTGCAGCATAATCCCATTTGTGTGGTGGGTAGTTCCACGACCTGACAGTGTCTCCTCCCCAAAGTCAATATTGTCCCACACAAGTACTGTAGGAACCTTCTTTGAGAATCCCTTTGGTAGTTTGTCTCTGCCCTCTACTAGTTGAAGTTGGGCAAGGCTAGAGTCTAGACTAACAACTGTGTCCCATGATGCACAATGTCCTAGTCTATTTAGAAGTGACACAATTTGTGATGAACCTGTTAAATGGCGAACCGTTAGACCAAGGCACAATGATTTAGGGGCCTCCGGCCCTTAGATGCAAGATACACAATGTCTTGACAGATAGATATCACTTTTAGGTTCAAATCATCTGGAATATCAACATAATGGGCCAGTGTTGGTTCCTCAGTTGCACCAATAATCCAGGAAATCAGATTGTACAGTTCAATTGGCACGAAAGATTTTGCCTTGCTCACATTTAAGTCATCTGATGTGGGTGGCCACGGGCATTTCATACCAGGAGAATCACACAGAAGCATCTTTAATATTAATGCCACACTGTAAAGTGTCATAGTGTCCTCTGCACTATTGATGGAGGCCATTGAAGTTGGTCTTTGTGGACCAGCTTTTGTACTAGCCCTGTTTTCACAGTCACTTTGGCTAGTTACCTCAGTTGACTCTGTTGTTTCTGTACCTGATGGATGAGGTAGACTGTCTATCAGCTTATCTGCAGACAATGTCTCAACGAAAATCTCACATATGTTGCGCTTCTTGGGGGAGTGAAACACCAGCTGGGGGAAATCATGGGCCAACCTCCTCTTCAATTTATCCTGCCTGAATCAAAAAGATAGAGTGAAAGATGATCACAATGGTATAAATAAAGATATATTCACACTGAATTTGTTTTTAAGTTAAAATACACTGTTAACAGATTCTACACATTATAAAATATGATTATGATTATTATGAATTCCATTTTTGTTAGAAAAAGAATGTTGCATAAACGTGCTTTCCAAAGATGCCAAAGACACGTGTGGTATTCAAATTACCTGTAGTTTGAAGCATCAAGATCTTCATGTTTTTTCACCAGATTTAAAAAGATCCTTCTTAGCTGAGTCATTGTCAACACCTCTTGGTTTACAATTATTCTATGGCGGATGATCCTCTCACAGAAGATCTTGTAGCTGGCATCAAAGGTTGGCTCATTTCTGAAAAGAAAACACATTAAAAACAGAAAAGATTATTACTTTATGTGCCATAACTATTGCACAATGGCTTCAATTTTAAATGTAGTAGTATAAATGGTAGCAAATCGAAACCTGACAAAGTGATTTGAGATTTGTTTTTTTATTCTTCAGCAGGAAAAGTATTCCTAGTTTCTTCTACCTTAACAAATCACAAAAAAAAAAAAAAAAAATCATTTTGAATTACTGGTGCAATAGTTGTGCAGTCAAGACTGTGTTTACAGACAAATCGACAATATAGATGGTCAATGCTTTACTTTTGAAATGTGAAAATGTGAGGGAATAATTAATTATTATTTAATAATATAAAATATTAATAACTCACTGTTCTTCTGAGGTCCCAGTAACTGATGCACTAGACTTTGTCAAGAACCTGGTGTACTGTCTATAACAGGACTTGTGGTATCGCACCTCCAGAGACACACAGTCTTTGTCTCGAATATGCACAAGAATGCTAGTGTCTTCCTTCATCTCAGCAGCTTTCAGCAACTGGCCTGTAAATAAATAAATAAAAACTAATTAAACTAATAAAAAACTGTGTTAATAGTTAAACAATATTGAGTGTTCTGGCTATGCAAAACAATGCAAATCTGTCTCTGACTGTAAAATAAACATTACATAAATTATGTAATTGCAATTGAAAGTTAGCCATGGTACCTAGCATAAGGGAATAAAAGTTCAAACGTGTGTGTGTGTGTTGTTTTTACCTACCTGCTGACAACGTTTCTGCCTGTGAAAGATGGTCCTTCTGGCGTTTGCCTCCCACAGTAATGTACTTGTCCGTTTTCTTACAAATTATGCACAAGGCAGGAAGCACAGGACCAGCACAAGCTACTGGCAGGCCGGTCCTGGACCTAAGTTTCTTTGTCGGACATTCAACTGTAGCAATACTGACGGTACTACCCGAAGGCACAGACTGGCCTTGATCTTGAGCTTCAGGACGCTGTGTGGCCCGTTTCTCGGCCGCATCCAAGCGCTTTTTGTCAATGAAACACCTGTAGCAAGTGGAGTGAAACCCAGCGTCTTCGGGAACATTGTCAAACTCGATTTCTAGACAATGTTTGTATGTTTCTGCTATTCTCTGATTCTCACCTTGGCAAACCAAGCCACCGTTTGACGCAGTTTCTGAATGTATCCCACCGTGTGCGTGTAAAATCGTTTGTTTCTTCTTTCTTTATGGATGTGAGATGCATGTAGCATTGTTTAAAATACTTTTTACTGACTTTTGAAGGAGGTCTGGCCGTAATTTCCTCTTCTTCACTACTCGATATTGACATCAAGGGCGCAGACATCTTGGACTAATGTTTACCTGTCGTCCCAAAAAAGCGGCCACCTTATTGGACTAGCGGGACGATTGTTGCTGCGAAGCCTCATCACTGATGATCAAATATGATTACGCGAGGAAAGAACTATTGCCGACTTTAAACAGTAATAAAAAAAAAAAACTGCAGGATTACACATGGAGAACTTTTATTTTCTCGCCCAAAAACAATAGATCTTTTTATTAGAATGAAAAGAATTTAGTGCCCCATATATGGGAACGGGATTAAACGTAAAACGTCTTCACCTTACGGCCTACCTGGGGCATATGGCATCCTTGGCTGCGGTCGCGCCGCTCGGGTTAATTAGTGGCTTCAGGCTCGAGTCCCTTGATGGGCATGGCGCCACGGCATATACCGTGTGTTTATCACCCCCTCCTGCCATCAGACTCTCAACTCTTGGACAGGAGTCCCCCTACAGTAGGTGTCCAGAAGTGTCGTGGTCACCACAGACGCCCCTCAACTGGGTTGGGCTCCGCCTGCGTTGGCACATCAACTGCCACGAGTTATTGGCTGTACTCCTTGCCCTGCAGAGGTTTCTCCCGCTGATTCGGGGCAAGTGATAGTTGTGTGGTTTGTGCTGCCCCCTGTCTGTAGATCACGTGAAATCACATTCATGTAAAAGTTAAACTGATTGTGTTGCAGTGATAGTTGTGTGGTTTGTGCTGCCCTGTATATGTAGATCATGTGAAATCACATTCATATTTAAGTTAAACTTATTTTATTGCTGTGATAGTTGTTTGGTTTTTGCTGCCCTCTGCCTGTAGATCATGTGGAATTAGGAAGAGCCTAATCTGCAAGATGGTTCCTTTTTTTTTTTTACTATAGGCCCCTATCTTACACCCGGCGCAAAGCAGGATGCAAATGTCTTTGCTATTTTCAGACCAATACAGTTGTCATTTTCCATCCTGCACCCATGGTTAAATAACAAATGCACTTGTGCCGGCGCCCATGGTACATTGTTGCATAACAATCAGAGACCGATAGTGGTGGAAAAGGTATTCAGACAATTTACTTAAGTAAAAATAGCTACTTAGCAAAGGTAAAATTAGGCTACTTTGCAGAGAGATTTTCACTCTTAGTGTACTGTTATAATTTACATTTACATTTACATTTATTCATTTGGCAGACGCTTTTATCCAAAGCGACTTACAAAAGAGGAAGAACATCAGTGAATCATCTTAGGGAGACAGTGGTACAAAAAGTGCCATATTACAAAGTTTCACTATCATCATAATCGTATACAAAACAGATTTAAGTGCAACAACAAATGTAAATATATATATATATATATATATTTTTATTTTATTTTTTTAAGTGACCGGTTAAGTGCTTTTGGAAAAGATGTGTTTTTAGCCGTTTTTTGAAGATAGAGAGTGAGTTAGCTTCCCGGATTGAGTTGGGAAGGTCATTCCACCACCATGGTATGATGAAACTGAAAGTCCGGGAAAGTGTTTTGGTGCCTCTTTGTTTTGGTACGACAAGGCGACGTTCCTTAGCCGGCCGCAGGCTTCTGGTGGGAACGTAGCTCTGCATAAATGTTTTTAGGTATGCTGGAGCAGACCCAGTGACTGTTTTATATGCCAGCATCAGGGCCTTGAATTTAAAACGTGCATGAACCGGCAGCCAGTGGGGAGAGACAAAGAGTGGTGTAACATGTGCTCACTTAGGTTCATTAAAGACCAGACGTGCTGCTGCATTCTGGATCATTTGGAGAGGTCTAATAGCACATGCAGGAAGGCCTGCAATGAGAGCGTTACAGTAGTCTAGTCTAGTTATGACAAGGGACTGAACGAGCAGTTGTGTGGCATGAACAGAGAGGAAGGGTCTTATCTTCCTGATATTGTAGAGTGTAAATCTACAAGATCTTGCAGTTTTTGAAATGTGGTCTGTGAAATTTAGCTCATCATCAATGGTTACCCCTAGATTTCTGACCGTTTTGGAAGGCGAAATTGTAGTTGGACCCAGCTACGGTGATGTTGTGTTCAACAGCCGGGTTGGCTGGAAAGACAAGGAGTTCGGTCTTGGCAGGGTTGAGTTGAAGGTGGTGTTCCTTCATCCAGGCCGAGATGTCTGCCAGACAGGCAGCGATTCGAACGGTCACTGTGGTGTCGTTGGGCTGGAAAGACAAGTAGAGTTGCGTGTCATCAGCGTAGCAGTGGTAAGAGAAACCCTGTGACTGGATGATGGGTCCCAGTGATGTTGTGTATATGGCCCAAGCACTGATCCCTGAGGTACCCCAGTAAGTAACTTGTGTGGCTTGGATACTTCCCCTCTCCGTGCTACCTCAAAGGACCTTTCTGAGAGATAAGAGTTGAACCAGTCAAGCACAGTTCCAGTGATACCCAGTTTAGAGAGGGTGGAGAGTAGGATCTGATGGTTGACTGTGTCAAAGGCAGCAGAAAGGTCCAGCAAAATCAGAACGGATGATCTCGATTCAGCTCTCGCCTGTCTCAGCGACTCGATGACAGACAGCAGGGCAGTCTCAGTGGAGTGTCCACTTTTGAAGCCCGACTGATTGTCATCCAGCAGCTTGTTCTGTGAGAGATAGTCGGAGAGCTGATTGAAAACTGCCCTTTCAAGTGTTTTTGCCATGAATGGGATGAGAGAGACTGGTCTGTAGTGTTCTATCTGTGTGGGGTTAAGTGCAGGTTTTTTCAGCAGTGGGGTTACTCGAGCCTGCTTAAATGTAGTGGGAAAAGTGCCTGCAAGAAGGGATGTGTTAATTATGTGTGTAAGTGCCGGTAGGATGGACGGAGAGATGGCCTGGAGCAGGTGTGATGGAATAGGGTCAAGGGAACAGGTTGTGGGGTGGTTGGAGAGGAGGAGTTTAGAGGCCTCAGTGTCAGTTAAAGGAGAGAACATAGGGAAAGAAGGGTTGCATACAGGAGCCAGGTGTTTGACAGGGTGTGGTGCTGTGAATGTATTGCTGATGGCTGTAACCTTATCAGTAAAAAATGTGGCGAATATATCTGCTGTCAGTGATGTGTCAGGTGGTGGAGGGGGAGGGCAGAGAAGTGTGTTAAATGTTCTAAACAAGCTACGAGTGTCTGTGGTGCTGTTGATCTTGGTCTGGTAATATGAAGTTTTTGCAGTTTTAACGTTATTTGAAAAAGTTGCGAGCAGAAGCTGATATTTACCTAGATCAGCTGGATCTTTAGATTTCCGCCATCTCCTCTCAGCTGCCCTGAGATCAGTCCGATGTTCACGAAGGATGTCAGACAGCCAGGGGCTGGGTGGTGTAGTCTGTGCTGGTCTAGAGGAGAGAGGACAGATGTTGTCTAGACAGGTTGTTAAAGTAGAGCTAAGTGTGTCTGTGGCAGTGTTCACATCAAGCATGGAAAATACATTTATTGTGGGAAGAGAGGCAGAGACATCAGTGGAAAGGCGAGTGGGTGAGAGGGAACGGAGGTTACGGCGAAAGGAAACCAAAGGTGGGGTCGGTTTTACAATGGATGGGAGAATCATGTTGAATTGAACAAAGTAGTGATCAGAGACATGTAAAGGTGTAACAAGAATATTAGAGGTGGTACAGTTACGTGTAATAATGAGGTCCAGCTGGTTGCCCGACCTGTGAGTTGCTGTGGTGTGTAGTCTTTCCAAGTCAAATGAGGCCAGAAGAGTATTCAGTTCAATGGCCTGGGGTTTGTCCTGGTGTATGTTGAAATCACCAAGAACCACAAGTGGCCTGCCATCCTCTGGCAAGGAGGACAGCAGGACATCCAATTCCTCAAGAAAGCTTGTCAGCTGACCTGGGGGCTGATAGATGACAACAACATGTAATTTTGTGGGTTGCACTGTAGTAATGGCATGGAATTCAAAAGATGTATTGTTACATAGTGAAGCATGTGGTGAAAAAGTCCAGTTATTATGAATGAGCAAACCTGTTCCCCCACCCCTACCAGTATGTCGAGGGGTGTGGGAGAAGGAGAAGTTGTTAGAGAGAGCAGCAGGTGTTGCTGTATCCTCAGGACGTATCCATGTCTCTGTCAGTGCCAGGATGCTGAGGGTGGACTGCGTGGCGAAAGCTGGAATGAAGGCTGCTTTGTTCACAGCAGACTGGCAGTTCCTGAGTCCCACTGAGAACGAGAGTGGAGCAGGTGTTGAAGTGCAAAGCGGCCGTAGGTTGTGTGGGTCGCGTTTTGTCTTGCATCTGTATCTTGTGAACGGTCTACAACAGATAACAGGGATGTGCTTGAAGGCATGTGTTATTAGTGAACTAGACATGATAGTATGTATGTATAAGTAAAATAATAAGAGATAGAATAGAAAAATACTTAAGTGCTTTGGTGAGTGGAGCCTTGTCAGTGTCCTTGCTCGGTGGACTCGCACAGGTAGACTCGCTGGTCTTTACCCAAGTAGGGCTTCACACGAGGGCCACCACTTCTGCTGCCGCTTCCGCGTCAGCATTAAGTCCAATAAATAACCCCTTTTACGAGCCGTTCAGTGGAAAAAAGCAGCCACGCCTTAATGCTACTTTTCACAACAAAGCTAGTCACGTGGTCACCCGAAACCGAAACTCAGGGTTGCGCGGGAACAAACGCAACTTCTGTACAGCGCAAATAAATTATGCTGCACTTAGCAATAAATAATACTCTGAAACCAGTGAAGCACTGTTTGCAGACACTAAAACGACGATAGTTTTACACACACACAGGATAACCAACCCGAAGTCTAAGCAAATCTAGCAACGAATCGTGACAAATTTAAACAAGTCTAACAATTCTATCAGCGAATACTATGGGACAAGTCAACACAAATATAGCGCGCACACACACCAAACACACGTCTAAGCGACCCGCGTTCAAGACAGTAAACAAACAGCACCTGATCTAGCTATGAATACCACTATAACAACGTTAAAAACAATGAAATAAACACACTTACATACAACTGCAGACTCCTGTAGATAGATCGCTTCTCCTAGATAGATAATGCAATGAGGTTAACCATTTGTTACTTTACCACTCTTTTTCATTATATTTAGAGAGAACTGCAGGAAGTTGTTCACCTTTGGAACACTCACAGAATTTGCCCAAGCAGAAACGCTGTGTCTCCAGGTGGACGTCCAGTGATGATGTACACCCTACCTCAACTATAATTTATGCTGTGATAATGCTGTGTTTGACATTTGTTGCCTTGCCATGGCAGAAAACAGTCTTCATCCACCAACCTCTCCAGGGGAAGCTATTGAGCTTTACATGTTCTTACGTGCTTACATACGTGACCAAATTCTATAACTTGTTCAACTGGATCAAATGACTGATTGTTGTAAGCATCCACCCATAGTCAAAATCACAATATGTAATAAAGAACAGTGCAACAATGTTTTTCCTTGCCTGGGTGATATGTGTTTACTGGACTTGCTTCAATCATCTTCAGGACTTTCCTGCAAGTTGTTTTTTTGTCTTCATACATGACCTGTATTTTTGCTGTTGTGGTTATGCTGGTCCTCAGGAGATGTCAAGAGCATACTTTGGTTGCTGAATTATTTGTTTGTGTGCTACTTGAAGGAGGACTGCTTTAAGCTTATCTTGTGATGGAACCATTTTGACTCCCAGCCAATCCAGTAGATCCAATAACTCATCCTGGCCATCACTGTATATGTCTTCCTGTAAAGCAGTGGCTATAAGAGCTCGCTCACACGGACTCACTTACAACAGCAAAGATTCAAACAGCAAGTCAGGAGACACAGCATGCTCCCCAAATATCAGTGCTGTGGTAAATATTGGGGCAAGGCGCAATGGATAATATCCTTGGTCCAGAAATCCCTTGGTTAATATTCGTCCCACAGCCTTCCATTCCGCTTCCTGCCACTTTGGTGACAGGCATGGTACTCTCATTTCTGCCCCCTCTGCTGCACAATCCAAAAATTCAGTCCAAAAAGCTGCATAGACATCCCTTGCCACACCATCTGCATCTGTGCCCTTTTCATTAATAAAGCTATACTTTAATGGGTAGTTAAGAATCAACTCATCTTTGAACTGACAAATAATTTCCTCTACCATATTAACTCTGTGGAGTTTGATACTCACTGTGGCTAAAGCACAGGGCTGTTAATCACAAGGTCACAGGTTCTAATCCCACAGCCACCACCATTGTGTCCTTGAGCAAGGCATTTAACTCCAGGTTGCTCCAGGGGGATTGTCCCTGTATGTGAAGGGGTGAAGAAACCAGTGATGACTTCCTCTGTTGAATTGAAAACTGAAACAGTGTCATCCAGGTGGCTTTCAGAGGATACAGCTTCCAGGCTACAAATGAATACCTCTGAATCATGAGACAGGGAGGTATGATCAATTAGGTCCACAACAGCTGAATGGGTACTGGAGCTCCCATGATTACAGTCTTCAGCTGTACTCAATGGTTCGGTCTCTGATTCATTTAACACTGGCTTCTCCTGGTGCTGATCAGAATAATCGGTCTGTCTCTGCTGCCCTACTTTAGTGTCACCATGTCTGTCCATCTTGTTGTCGTCTGAATCTGTCCAGATTCTACTTTGCAAAATTTTGTGCTTAGGTAAAAACACAAAATCCCAAATTTTGACATTGTGTACAACTCACCAACAGTAGTGGTCTCATCAAGTTCTGATTCCTTAAAGTCATAAACATTGTGCATGCATTCTTCCCATTTTCCTTTTTTTGATTCACCATGTGGAAAAAAACAGTTATTTTGCATGAGACATAAGGTCTTTTTTGGATGAATCCTTGTACCCTGGTGCCCCCACCAGAACGCTTCCTCACTTGTTTTCCCTCATGGATCCACCCCAACTCAATTTTTCTTGAAGTCTTCAAAGCATTTTTAGATGGATCAGCTCTTGCTTTTCTTGCGGTCCAAGGTTCCTGTTCAGAATCCTCAATATGGCTTGCTGTTGATGTCCTCATTCTCTTTCGCAGTTTTTCAAGTTTTTCGCAGGACATCATTGAGCTGTTGTCTTCTTCTCGCTTTTGTTTGTCCAGGCAGTATCGCCTCATAGCAATCCTGTCCCCATACACTGGTATATAGCGTGCAAGGTAGGCGTCCTCTATTTCTCTGATAAGTGATGTGTCGATCTGTGAAGACATATAAAAAAATTAGCAGAGCTAGCTTTAAATGAACTGCCAGTTTGTACAGGAGTATTTATAATTTTATATACAATGTTGTAATCATGAGTTTTCCAAAAGTATATTTTAACATTCAAATTTCAAAATTTACACCAAGAAACATTTAGCCACCGTAGGCAACGATATGATGATGCATCATTACACATTTACTTCCAACAAATAAATGTGATATTTTCTTACCAAAATTAAATCCTATTTGGTAACACTTTCACCCTGTATAGTGCATTATGTTATGTTATTCATGGATGCTCTTGAATAGTTATGAACTGCAGGGTATTATTATTATTACTACTACTATTAGAAGCCCCATCAGTCAACTTCAAATAACTAGTCAAGAGTATCCACAAGACACTTGACCTCATAATTCATTATCAGTAACATCTATAATACTTTATGACTGTTGATAAAGTGAGTCAGACAGCATTGAGTGTGTTTATGAGTTTAGTCAAAAAGCATTAAATGTAGTAGAATTCACTATGAATGTGCTCATAATGCATATACATATATGTGGTCTTCATAGAAAGTTTAACCAAATAGCAAAAAGAAAAACAGAAGGTAAAAATGTTGCAAACTAAGCAGTCTCGCTGTAATTAGTGCATCAGTGTGTCAGTAGTTGGAAACAAGCCTTTGTAAACCTGCATGAGAATTTCTGTGTTTTCCTACAGCTCCAAATCTTTTCTCCACATTGACAAACTTTAATAATGTTATATCTTGCAGACTATAAAGGCTAATAGGATTTACAAAACCACAGACTTTTTAGTCCACAGATTGCACGGTGCAGGATATCTTCAAATTCAACACGAGCAGAGCCTAATTACAGCCCAATTTCTAACTTCCTAATGCTAACGTTATTCAATGAATGTGGCTGCTCATTAGTTCAATTTGTTCTAATGACGAATACCTTAGCTAACATAATTCCTAGGGAAGTATAGTCTACGTTACTGTAATGAAAGTGGAATAATTTTTTCTTTTTGAATCTGGTTGATGTTTTGTTCAGCAACACCTGCTTTCGGAGAAAATCCCACAGACCATCATGTTGGTGTGGCGTTTGCTGTGCCATTCTGTTTCCCGCTGCAGTGACCGAACAGTTAAGAGAGGCATAACATTAACAGGTTAAGCTGACGTTACATCAAAGACTCTCTTGTAGCTAGGCTACTTACTAGGCTATATGCTAACGTCAACATTGACTCAATCATGCCTGTTAGCTAAAGTTAGGCATCTATGTCGACCAAAGGTAACAAAAAGCACAAACATAAAACCGTTATCTACGAGCAAAGACATGTCCATTAACTAATACTATAAAGATACATTAGAAGTATCACGCTAATTTAACCCAGCAGAATTTAATGTTACCTCTCGGTGGTACAGTTGATCACTGAACTGTGGCCTACTGACAACTAGCTAGATATGCCAGTGTGGAGCAGAGGGGGGTGGGGCCGGGTCGGAATATCACGCGCCCGGTCCCCAATCGGACTGATGAGGCGTGCAAGGGATAAAGGCGGCCTCCTCCCAGCTGGACGTGCCTGAAACACCTCCCTAGGGAGGCGGCCAGGGGGCATCCTTACCAGATGCCCAAACCACCTCAACTGACTCCTTTCAACGCAAAGGAGCAGCGGCTCTACTCCGAGCTCCTCACGGATGACTGAGCTCCTCACCCTATCTCTAAGGGAGAAGCCCGCCACCCTTCTGAGGGATCCCATTTCGGCCGCTTATACTCGCGACCTAGTTCTTTCGGTCATGACCCAACTTTCATGACCATAGGTGAGGGTAGGAACAAAAATTGACCGGTAGATCGAGAGCTTTGCCTTTCGGCTCAGCTCTCTTTTCGTGACAAAGGTGCGATAGAGCGAGTGCAATACCGCCCCCGCTGCCCCGATTCTCTGGCCAACCTCCTGCTCCATTGTCCCCTCACTCGTGAACAAGACCCCGAGGTACTTGAACTCCTTCACTTGGGGCAAAACCTCATTCCCTACCTGGAGTACGCACTCCATCGGTTTCCTGCTGAGAACCATGGCCTCAGATTTAGAGGTGCTAATCCTCATCCCAGCTGCTTCACACTCGACTGCCAGCTGATCCAGTGAGAGCTGAAGGTCACGGACCGATGATGACATGAAGACAACATCATCTGCAAAAAGCAGCGATGAGATCCCCAGCCCAACGAACCGCACACCTTCCCCACCCCGACTACGCCTTGATATCCTGTCCATGAATATCACAAACAGGATTGGTGACAAAGCGCAGCCTTGGCGGAGACCAACCCCCACATGGAATGAACTCGACTTTGTGCCGAGGACCCGGACACAGCTCTCGCTTTGGATGTACAGGGATCGGATCGCCCTAAGAAGCGATCCCCCACCCCGCATCTCCAGCAGCACCTCCCACAGTATCTCCCGGGGACCCGGTCATACGCCTTCTCCAGATCCACAAAACACATGTAGACCGGATGGGCATACTCCCAGGCCCCCTCCAGGATCCTTGCGAGAGTAAAGATCTGGTCCATCGTTCCACGGCCAGGACGAAAACCGCATTGTTCCTCTTCAATCCGAGGTTCGACAATCGGCCGAACCCTCCTCTCAGCACCTTGGAGTAAACTTTACCAGGGAGGCTGAGAAGTGTGATACCCCTGTAGTTGGCACACACTCTCTGATCCCCCTTTTGAAGAGGGAACCACCACCCCGTTCTGCCACTCCTTAGGCACTGTCCCAGATTTCCACGCAATGTTGAAGAGGCGTGTCATCCATGACACCCCCTCCACATCCAAAGCTTTCAGCTTTTCTGTTCGGATCTCATCAATCCCCGGGGCTTTGCCACTGTGGAGTTGTTTGACTACCTCAGTGACCTCCCCCAGGGAAATAGAATCTGATCCCCCATCATCCTCCGGCTCTGCCTCTACCATAGAGGGTGTGTTGGGATTTAGGAGTTCTTCAAAGTGTTCCTTCCACCGCCCAATAACCTCCTCAGTTGAGGTCAACAGCGTCCCATCTTTGCTGTATACAGCTTGAATGGTTCCCCGTTTCCCCCTCCTAAGGTGGCGGACGGTTTTCCAGAAGCACTTTGGTGCGGACCGAAAGTCCTTCTCCATGGCTTCTCCGAACTTTTCCCACACCCACTGCTTTGCCTCCCTCACGGCCGAGGCCGCAGCCCTTTGGGCCTGTCGGTACCTTGCAACTGCCTCCGGAGACCTCCGGGACAACAAATCCCGGAAGGCCTCTTTCTTCAGTCGGACGGCTTCCTGACCACCAGTGTCCACCATGGTGTTCGAGGGTTACCACCCCTTGCGGCACCTAAAACCTTGAGGCCGCAGCTTTCCACCGCGGCTCGGCAATGGAAGCTTTGAACATTGCCCACTCGGTTCAATGTCCCCAACCTCCGCAGGGATGCCTGAAAAGCTCCGCCGGAGGTGTGAGTTGAAGATCTCATGGACAGGGACCTCCTCCAAACGTTCCCAGTTCACCCGCACTACTCGCTTGGGCTTCCCAGGTCTGTCCAGAGTCTTTCCCCACCCCCTGACCCAACTCACCACCAGATGGTGATCGGTTGACAGCTGTGCCCCTCTCTTTACCCGAGTGTCCAAAACATATGGCCTCAGATCTGACGACACAATTACAAAATCGATCATCGACCTTCGGCCTAGGGTGCTCTGGTACCACGTACACTTATGAGCATCCTTATGTTCGAACATGGTGTTTGTTATAGATAATCCATGACTAGCACAGAAGTCTAATAACAAACATCCACTTGAGTTCAGATCAGGGAGGCCGTTCCTCCCAATCACGCCTTTCCAGGTGTCCCTGTCATTTCCCACGTGTGCGTTGAAGTCACCCAGCATCACTATGGAGTCCCCTACTGGGGCCCTATTCAGGACTCCATTCAGGGTCTCCAAGAAGGCCGAATACTCTGAACTGCTGTTCGGTGCATATGCACAGACAACGGTCAGAGTTTTCCCCACAACCCGTAGGCGTAGGGAGGCTGACCCTCTCGTCCACCGGGTAAACTCCAACGTAGTGGCGCCAGCCGGGGACTCGTGAGTATCCCCACACCCGCCCGTCGCCTCACACCCTGGGAAACTCCAGAGAAGAATAGAGTCCATCCCCTATCCAGGAGTACGGATCCAGAGCCAAAACTGTGCGTCGATGTAAGCCCCACCAGATCCAACTGGTAACGCTCCACCTCCCTCACTAGTTCCGGCTCCTTCCCCCCAGTAAGGTGACATTCCACGTCCCCAGAGCAAGCCTTTGCTGCCTGGGTCTGGTCCGTCGTGGCCCACGGCCTTCACTGCCGCCCATATGACAGCGCACCCAACTCCTGCGGTTCCTCCAATGGGTGGTGGGCCCAAGGGATGTAGAGGGGGGTTCCACGTCGCTTCTTCGGGCTGTGCCCGGCCGGGCTCCATGACAAGCCCGGCCACCAGGCGCTCGCCGACGAGCCCTCCATCTGGGCCTGGCTCCAGACGGGGGCCCCGGGCTTCCTCCGGGCAGGGTAACTCCTCCTCTTGCTGTTTTATCCATGAGTCATTTGTGAACCATTCTTAGTCTGGCCCCTCACCTGAGACCACTTTGCCTTGGGAGACCCTACCAGGAGCACATGGCTCCAGACAACACAAAAGTTTTTGCTGCCCTCTGTCTGTAGATCACGTGAAATCACATTCATATAAAAGTCAATTGATTGTATTGTAGTGATAGTTGTTTGGTTTGTGCTGCCATCTGTCTGTTGATCACGTGAAATCACATTTAAGTTGAACTGATTTTATTGCAGTGATAGTGGTGTGGTTTGTGCTGCCCTCTGTCTGTAGATCACCTGAAATCACATTCATATTTAAGGTAAATTGATTGTTTTGCAGTGATAGTTGTGTGATTTGTGCTGCCCTCTGTTTGTAGATCAAGTGAAACCACATTCATTTTAAGTTAAATTGATTGTGTTGCTGTGATAGTTGTGTGGTTTGTGCTGCCCTCTGTCTGTAGATCACCTGAAATCACATTTATATTTAAGGTAAACTGATTGTTTTGCAGTGATAGTTGTGTGATTTGTGCTGCCCTCTGTTTGTAGATCAAGTGAAACCACATTAATTTTAAGTTAAATTGATTGTGTTGCTGTGATAGTTGTTTGGTTTGTGCTGCCCTCTATCTGTAGATAACTTGAAATCACATTAATATTTAAGTTAAACTTATATTATTGTTGTGATAGCTGTTTGGTTTTTGCTGCCCTCTGTCTGTAGATCACGTGAAATCACATTCATATTTAAAGGGTAACTAAACCCTAAACCAACTTTTTTTAGTTAATGATCTGTAAGAATGGGGCTTTATTAGTACTGGTCATTGATTCAAGTAATTTTTTTGACATTTGTGTATAAAGTGTTTTAATTCTACAATATATGGTGTAAAAACGTCTGAGTGCTGCCCTCTTCAGGTTGAACGGTGGCTACTGCAGTTGAATTTTCCTATTGGCTGTTTGCGGTACTTCGTGACATTGTAACACTCCCCAAAATCTTTAAGTGGAGTTTCACACTATATAATGGGAACAAACGTTCCGTTTCTATAGGCTACAGAGTGGAGAAAAAATATACTCAACACTGACGAATAAACAATCAACCCAAGTGTATTTACAAACCAAAATAATATTTACAACAATACAAGACAAGGTGTGTGTGTGTGTGTGTGTGTGTGTGTGTAAAAGTGGAATCCAGCGTGCACAGAGTTAATGACAGTGTTCAGATCAGCCTCACCGGTTATTTGTATAGTCCGTGAGCACGATCAAGTGAAGATGACTGGCGTATGTCCTCTGATAAAAAGTAATCCAGGCTGCAAGCCAAACGAATATACTCCAAGAGGAACGGCGACCCAGCGCTCCCAGGTCAGTCAGCATCAATAATCCAATGAAATGAATGAAAGGTTTTGTGAATGAGCGTACCCGAAACCCGGCATACCGGTTCCTTATATAGAAAAGTCACAGACTCTTCCTGTTTACGTGGCAGTACAACACGTGACGCGGAACCACGCGAAGTTCTCGCGTGAACAGAAATCGGGATCAATACACCACAGATGAGGAAATACAGAATACAAGGGAAAAGCAATACAACTTAAAGGCAATAATGACTAACATAATTAGTTTTATGTCATAAACCTTATATATATAACATCCCCTTTATGTGGCCACGCTACAACGTAAGCGGTGACAGCTGACGTAAGCAGGTTCCAACTCACCACGCCCTTGGTACGAGCTACCACGCCCATGGCAGTATAAAAACCATCTCATTTCGTCAAAACCACTGTAGCGAGTCAGGAGTTGGAATTGCGAGTATTGAAAACGATCAGGATAGAGTATTTTAGCATCTATTTAGCATAGCATTTATATAGTCATTTAGATTATTTTGTGTAGCCTAGATAGTTAATTAGCATATTTGTTAGTGTAGTATTGTTAGAAGCATAGTTAGTTAGTAGCATAGTATTGCGTCAGTTAGGATAGCTTCAAGTTAGCGTAGATTATCTGTATTTAGTACAGTGGTCAGGATGGTACGTAGGTGTAATGTTGCTGGTTGCAACAGCACTGCTGGACTGTATTGCTTTCCATATAGACTTGGAAATTAGAGCCAGGGGTTGCACGTCCTTGTTCTGGAAGACCGCGAGTTCCGCCTAGAGCTGGAGGAGTGTGCAAACTGCATTTTATGTGGGATTGCTTCTCCAACGCAATGGAGGTGGAAATGGGCTTCTCCAAACAGCTCGGCTGAAAAGCGACGCAGTGCCAAACGCTGCTCCTCCTGCATGGACTCCACCACCTCAGCGGTGTCTTGAGGTGAGTGAGCATATATATTTGAATCACAATTTATGGTTAGGCTAAAGTTAATCCTCTGGGGTAGACAAGCGGCGTTCAGCGATGCGGAGTGTTAAACGTATTGCACCCTTATACATTGTATTACGGTATTGACTACCTGTATAGTTTTATTTGGAGGTATACGGTTTTGTACATGATGACGTTACGCTTTACGTCACATTCTTCTAAGTTGAGAGAACAGCTAACTGATGTTATGTTCAAGTGAAGCTTGCTAAATAAAAATCCTGCTAAAAGGATAAACATCACTGAACAGCGTTTCGTTTGTTTTTCCTGCACACGAGTGAAGGTGAATGCGCACTGGGATGCTCAACAGGGAGTAAAAACCGCAGTTTGAGCCAGTGGCTCGAATTGATATGGCTCCGGCCCTGTGTTCACAGACAATTCACCCTCCTCCACTTCAGGTGAAGGTGGGGGAGAAAGGTCCTCGACTTCAAAAGACCGCTCCGTGGCAAAGCTACTTTCGTCACTCCAGTCACTCTCCATTTTAGAGTCTGACAGCAGCTGTCAATTAATCTGTCACTACGGGTCTCAGGTGCACGCCATCCCCCCCTCCCCCCGCACAGCCCCGCCCTCGTTTCGTCCCCTCTATCCCCGCTGGGGTCTGCCCACTTTTCGAGCATTTTTCAAATATTGCTAGTGGGTGGAGTCAGACTCTGAGCAGGGGTTTAGTTACCCTTTAAGTTAAACTGATTGTATTGCAGTGATAGTTGTGTGGTTTGTGCTGCCCTCTGTCTGTAGATCACGTGAAATCACATTCATATTTAAGTTAAATTGATTGTATTGTAGTGATAGTTGTGTGGTTTGTGCTGCCATCTGTCTGTTGATCACGTGAAATCACATTCATATTTAAGTTAAACTTATTTTATTGCAGTGATAGTTGTGTGGTTTGTTTGCTGCCCTCTGTCTGTAGATAATGTGAAATCACATTCATAAATGTAAACTGATTGTATTGCAGTGATAGTTTTGTGGTTTGTGCTGCCATCTGTCTGTAGATAATGTGAAATCACATTCATGAACACAAACATGTCTCTCGACTCTCACATTGGCGTTCATCGCGTCTTTTGAACTGAAGCTTGATGCTCGTTGAGTTTGAAGTGAAAAGCGCAGAAAGATGTCGCAGAAGATGCTGCCCTTTTTCCTGGGGCTCCTCGTTTGCACCGGGACGTGTTTGGTTCAGGTAAGCCGGTGTTGAGTCGCTTGTGGCGGCGGGTGATTTAACTCGAGCTCGGGGATGATCGTGGTTTGCTGGCCTCGATGGTCTACTGAAATAAAGACATAAAAAAGTCATTTAATGTGTAATACACGATTTATATGTTCATGCTTATAAAGGTCGTGTTTGCTGCTTCTGAATTGCTTATAGCCGGTTGAGAAGAGACCGATAAATAAAAGATTCGATAAGAGATATGAGTATATTGTTTAACATGTTTACGTCAATATTGTTGGTGTTTATTGGGTTTGTGTCTGTCTGTCTGTCTGTCTGTCTGTAGGGGTTTGTTGGGTTTAGTACTCATTGTGTTCGTACAGGTCATTATTAAAGGTTATTGTCTATGATAAATGACCTAATCATACTGTATTAGCAGTATAAATATTGCTATAAACCTGACTGACCAGTCAAACAACCTTGGACTAATTTAACATTTTGTATGTTGTTTTTTCTTTTCTTTTTCTTTTTACTTTACACGTAGGCCTAAGAGGTCTTATTTATTTATTTCAACATGACTTTAATTCTTTTATTGATTGAGTCATGTAGAAAAAAGAAAATTTCTTTTACAGTTAAAGTAAGCTCAGTCCTTCTCACAATTTTTTTAAGATTTTAATGTTTATGTCAGATAAGAAATGTAAGTGTGTGTTGTTGCTCAGTGAATACATGTGTTTGTTTGGCAGGGGAAGGAGTTTTGTTTTGGTGTGAACAATGAACAGTACCGCTGTGAGATGGGCTACTGTTGTGGAGAGACCGAGTGCTGCACCTACTATTACGAGCTGTGGTGTAAGTGCACCTGTTTCACCTAGTACACAAACATAGGCCTATTCACACTCACTGCAACAGCACTCAAATGATGTGTCTACCAAATATTAACAAATAAGATTAATCTCACAAAATCTGTATAAATCTATGTTCAGGTCTCATTTCACCCCAAAAGCAAAATAAATTATATTTAGCATCTTTGGAGTATTAAGACAATGTTTATAACAATAAGGCTCATGCTCTGCCCCCATTACCATAATAGAGCGCAACAGTCTGGTTCCGGAAGTAAAAATCCCATTCATTCAACCAGTGGATCTCAAAGTGTGGGGCACGCCCGTGGTGGGGGGGGGGGCACAGGCACGGAGTTATTGCAACGGGGTGCGGAAGACTGACCCATCCTCAAATCTCGTTCACTTTCACACATTCAACAAAAATAATGAAAATGCACAGAAGAACAGATGTGCACAATTTATGTTCCTCTGCTTTTAAACTTTAGCCTGGCAGTACAGCCCATCCTGCTGGCTCAGCTCTTTACCGCCCAAAGCGTTGATGTCAGGTGTGCTCATGTAAACAAGGTTATTCTTGCTTGCCAGTTTTAGATGAGTGACACGGTGAATGAACTCTTAAATTTATCCTCGCATAACACACTATTTGTGAAAGTTTTTCTTGTTACAAAGGGGGGTGTGACCCACATTTTTTGGAATCACTGACCTAAACAAACTGATTTCAATGATAGCTAATAAACATTTCAAAACAGACCAACCATGAGCTGCAAGGTTGTTCATCAATGGTATATGCTTCAGTTGAAGCGATCCATCTGCGTTATTTCAACCTCATTGTTTAAAAATTGTGTTTGATAGCGGAATTCATGGTAAATGACTACATTACCCATGGTCCAGCAGAGAAAGCTTCACCAATCAGAGAACCGCAGCCAACGAAGCCCGCGAAACATGCCTCGAACGACCGCCCACTCCCATGACGCACTGTGAATGATGCAATCAGTCGGTGTCTCTTCACCTTTAAACTACTTTAGCACATATTGGAATATTTAGCAGTAAACGTAAAATATATTGTTCCTATACTTATAATCAACAGCCTAAAATCTATATTTTATATATTCCCATAGTTTTTCATTCAATAACATCATTCGCAATGCTTCATGGGAATGTAGTATGTGCCCTCATGAAAGAAAGCAAGTATACAGCCTTGTAATATAATATAGAGTAACTGCAAAACAAAGTTTGGGGTGTTGGGATTCTCCCTGGAGCTGGTTGGTTCGGTTCATGCCGCATAACTGTTTTATGAAGGATTTCATGATGTCTGTGGAAGAAATGAATGGAGAAAATACTTCCGGAACACCAGCAGCTGAATAAGTGGGCGAGCACTGTTGCGCTTTGTGGCAATTTTTTTTTTTTAATTAAGTATTTCATGGAAATTAAGAATTGAAATGAAGTATTTATACATCCCGGTAGTATTTGTTGTACCACCTTCATTTAAAACTGAATGTGAATTGTTGCTGTATTGTGTATATGAATGTCCATATATCACATGTCTACATTAATTACATAAATCTGGGATTTAAAATAAAAAGATTTAGGATTTAAAACATGAAAATGTTAAGTCTAGTGAAGCTCATTGTGAGAAATGTAAATAAATGATTGTAATGAAAATTGTTAAGAGAAATACAGCAAAACATGTGGAGGACTCCGAATAATTTGTGCATGTTCAAATTAAATCAATACACTGAAGAAATGCGAGTATTGGTATTTTACTCCAAAGTCCTTTAACTCGGCAGTCATCTTGTGAATGTTCCTGGCAGCTATTTTCTATGGATGAAAGTGCAGCTCCTATCTACTTGAATGTGCAAAGACTGAAATCTCCAAAACAGTTGGTCAATATTACTATCAAAGAACATATTTCAAATCAACAATAAAATCTGACAACACTGGCATCTTAAATTGTGCTTTACCTAAGATTACGCTAAAATACACAGTTTTCCTGGCTGCTCCAGCTAATGTGACGGGTGACGTCTGTATCTAAAAGGTGATTGGCTCTTTTAAGTCTATGGTGGGACTTCCTTTCTTCTTCCGTTGACCATTCTAGTTTCTCCCATTCATTTTAATAGAAGCGAAGCGTCTCTGCTAAATACTCAGTTTCCTCTTAATATATTTTCAGCTTGTAAATATAGCTTACATAAATATTTGTATTTTAATACATGCAATTCAAAACTTCACTTGAGCATTGTAACCAATCACAAGTCTGTTGCTCTCTTCTGTGTATAATTTACTCAAAACATGAAATACAGCTTTGCTTTTCATGTTCACGTTGCATGAAATGTTTTACATTTCATGCAATGTGAAGTTGATTGTTTAGGCCAGGGGTGTTCAGACTTTTTTATTAGGAGTTAGATGCTGAAAAATAAGGTGTTTCTGGCCGATTTGCTGTAATACTGCTTAATGTTATTAACACTTTGTGTTATAAAAGGATATTTCTCTCATCAAGAACATTTGTAATGAAGAGTACGAAAACACTGCTGGTTAAGAGCTTCTGTTACTTTCACTGGATTTAGTGTTTGTATTTTTGTCGTCCTGTAAAGCACATATAGAGCTGCTACTGAGCAGTGATACACATTACATTTTCCTGCTATGAAGTGATTCAAGGAATTACATTTTATTTTGGAGAAAACCAATCATATTTTCTGTTCTGTTGTTACTTGTGTTACAAACATGATTTTAATTTGATCAGAGTTATTGGTCTTCCGTTTGTTGGCTTGACAGAAGTTGTTTGCCCGAAGGCAAATATTGGTCTCAAAGTGCAAATGAGAGACTACTCTTGTAGTCATTGTTTTTTTTCCCATGTGTTTTTCACTGCAACAATGCAATTCCAGCAAGACTCTGTTCAGTTTCTGAGCGTTCTTCGTCACTTTTACAAGTCATAAGAAGCTTTCTTGAAGTTACGTCATTAAGTGAGCCTTAGGTACAGTCGGTGACAGACTCGAAGCAGAGCTGTTCTGATTTGTGTGTGTGTTTCAGGGTTCTGGTTGGTGTGGACACTCATCATTATGCTGAGCTGCTGCTGCGCGTACAGACACCGGCGTGTGAAGATGCGTCTGCAGCAGGAGCAGAGACAGCGCGAGATCAGCCTCATGGCGTATCAGGGCGCGTCCAGCTCCTTCATCACTCCTCCACCTCTGAACCTGCGTAAGTACTGCTGTCTTTCACCCTCTGCACTCATGGCGAACGCCACACACCTGTGACCTCCATACGTGTGATTGAGCATAGAGCTAAAGTAAGCTGCTTCCTGTCTGCACCTGCTGCTGATGCTGCTGGTTGAGTGAGATGTTCTCTTTGAAAATCGCTGGGCGATCAGGATAGTGACAAGTCATCCAACTACTGAGTAGTGGATTAGTGTGATTGACCCGTTCATCTAGATTTGTTTTGCTGGACGGTTTTTGTGGCTGTGCTTGAAATTTAGAGATGCAGCTTCTTCCGAGAGGGTTTAACATGCAACACTTGTTTTTTCCTGAGTCAGAAATGGTCTTGTGCGGTGGCTGACATACACGGTGATCCAAGTAAGTCACCAATGTATACATTACAAGTAATTAAGTAATTGTTAATTGAATTAATAGCAATAATGTAAACATTGATATGCAAGAGCATTTAAGCATCTGGACAGGTTGAATTAGAATATTTTTTTTTTTAAGCAGTGAGATCTTTTCAACAAGTTTGTTTTGACTTGTTCTGTGAAATGTGTGTCTCTTTCAATATCTTTTCTGTTCTCTACTGTCAGTTATTGATCAAAATAAGTAAAATAGAAACATTAATTCTAATCACACACAGCACGAATGCGGTACAGAAGCCATTGGACTTCACTCTTGTTAATACAGGGTATCCGCGGGTCCTTAAAAAGTCTTAATTATCTTAAATTACAAGGAGTCTTAAATTTCGTTTGTTGAGGTCTTACATTTTGGGTGTGAATAGAGTCAAAATCATCTCTCTCTCTCTCTCTCTCTCTCTCTCTCTCTTGTGCATCCGTCATTTTGCAGCTGACTCTTGAGTTTAGTGTGAGCGCGTGCAGGGAAGCGCATTTTTACTAAACTTACGATGTTACACATTTCCTAGTCGACCAGTAGTCGTTAATTTAAGCCATTAGTCGACTAGTTGCACGTTTATGATATTTTAATTATTTAAATATATTTTTGGAGGGGGGCATCAGAAATAGTTCCAGGACTGAGAAAGAATGTTATCAGTGACATTGCTAACACTGTTCTACATTACTGAGAAATACTAAACCATATTAATGAGTCTTTAACATATAAATTTTACAAGCGCATGCACAAAGCGAGCCACAGCAACACCGGCAAAAGCAGTAATGATTCTGAATGTGTTGAAAAACCCTCGAGACTGTCTGAACATTTTGTTCATTTATAGAGAGAAATGCACATTTGGGTTGAGCAAACAGACGATGATCTCTGGATCAATGATGGTCAGAGTGATCACCAACAGCTGATGCCTTTGACCATGTCAAGGTGATATTTGGCTTGTTTTTCCATGAATCTATTCAATTATTATTTTTATTAGACTATTATTATTATCAAATTAATATTACACACAATTTGGCCATAGACACAAAGACACGTGCTTGAAGAAACACTCTTTATTATATTATTAAGAACAGATGACAGAAATGCTGTATATGTGCATATATGAAGCGCTGATATGGAGACATGCAGTCTTGTGGAACACACGCATCTCAGATCTCACTCTTTCTTTGTTTCTGTCTTCTGAATTTTTTTTTGCAAGAACGGTATCATCTATGAGTGCTGCAAATGACCTCAGACATCTCAGTTCAGGAGGTGCTTTGAGTTCAGTTCACTTTATTTCCACAGAACAGTTTATAGTGAACGCAACTCTGCAGCCTGTAAAATAATACAAACTCTATCAAATAATACAAAAACACATTCACCTCAAACCTTGATCATAATTATTATTTTACATTTATAATTGTATTTGTCTTCCTTTGTGTAAGTAATTTTCCGTCTGCATGTTTAGACGGATTCTTGCCTGATGGGTAAATGGAAAGGTGTGTGTGTTTTTATATATATATATATATATATATATATCCATCCATCCATCTATCCATCCATCATCAAGGTAAGTTTGCAGTTTGGATTTCAATAAACATCCCACTGAATGTTAGATAAAACTGGAATTTTTTTGCAACAGGAGGAAAAGCTGTATGAGGAGAACTATCCAGTGGAGAACTGTTGCCTGAACTGTTGTTATGGGGCGGCTGTGGCTCAGATGGTAGAGCGGGTCGGCTACCAATCGCAGGGTTGGTGGTTCGAATCCCGGCCCACACGGCTCCACATGCCGAAGTGTCCTTGGGCCGAGTTGTCCCGAGTTGCTCCCAATGGCAGGCTAGCGCCTTGCATGGCAGCTCTACTGCCATTGGTGTGTGAATGTGAGTGTGGATGGGTGACTGGGACACTGTGTAAAGCGCTTTGGTAACCTCTAAGGTTAATTAAAAAAAAAAGCGCTATATAAGTGCAGACCATTTACCATTTGCCTCTAGCTCTGATGACATGTCTTGCTACCATTCTTTTGAAAGTTGAATAATGTGGGATTGTTGTTAAATCCATTAGCAGATTTTTTCCCCACATATCTGCAAATTTGTATTGTATTGTTCAGTTTGAGTCAATTTTTGTGTGTACTTGGAAGCTCTTGTTATTGAACAAATAAATATGTATGATTTCCTTGAGTGTGCATATGTCAATAAACTTATTTCTAATTATGATTTAAAAGATCAGGGGATTGTTGAAATAATTAAATGCTCACAAGCTGGTATGTACATATTCCAGAAATTAATGCAAATGGATAATTCCATTAAGTAAAGGTAAATTAATTTGTGTGTATGTGTGTGTAAATGTACACTCACCTAAAGGATTATTAGGAGCACCTGTTCAATTTCTCATTAATGCAATTATCTAATCAACCAATCACATGGCGTCGTGGAAAATCGCGATGAATCTCTCTAAGTTGTAAGAAAACTCTCGGAGTCTTGAGTTCCAGATGCCAAAGTTGTAGTTTATTGAACGCCAACAAACATGAGACCGGTCAGCTGTCCGTTCTGACTCATTATCCTAAGTTCTCAGTTATATACCTCTTTGTTATCTTGTTACCCACCATCTCTGACTGACGAGGTCACTGCCTTGTTTCTTTCCCACCAATATGTTCTACGTCCTTTGTTAATTAAATATTGGTGGGAGATCCCTTGTCTATCTATTAAAAAGAAAAAGAAACATATATCTTTGGTAGCCTCTCATAACTTGACCTCATGTTACAGTTCATGGACAGAGTACATCAACTCCTAGAAACATCTGCGTAAACAGCCATGTCTCCATCAAATACTTTTTATCTTTGTCCTGCATTTTCAGCGCATTCCCACAATGAGGCAGCCTTGTTTGCTCATACACATTATTATTTGAAAGAAAACACCAGCCGCAAAGATATTGTACATTCAGCTTATTAGAACAAGACACCATTCATATAATAACTGATTAAAAGTATCTTTGAAAAGATGCATGCCAGCACAAAAGAAACACACCAAGGACTCACATCAGAATACTATTGATTAACAGAAACACATTTTGTTTTTGAAGAAATACATATTTTGTTTTTGAAGAAATACACCTGTTTTTCAAGGTTATATACCATAATGCAGTTGCTTCAATGCATTTAGGGGTGTGGTCCTGGTCAAGACAATCTCCTGAACTCCAAACTGAATGTCAGAATGGGAAAGAAAGGTGATTTAAGCAATTTTGAGCGTGGCATGGTTGTTGGTGCCAGCCGGGCCGGTCTGAGTATTTCACAATCTGCTCAGTTTTTTCCAACAATATGTTTATTTGTCTTTTTTTTTTTTTATATATATTAATAACATACAACAGAACCCCCTCACAGACACAAAATAGTGTTACATATATAAAATATTATATCCTTAATGTCCTTTGACACAAACTAACAGAGACCAACCACCTCCCAACAAGCAGATCTCTGACTTTAAAAATTATTCATGAGCGTCGTCCACCTCTTGATCTTCTGTTAAGTCAGTGCCTTCTGCAAAAAGCATGAAAGGTCTCCAAATACTTTCAAACAAGTCCTTTTTTCCTTTTAACAAGTAAGTGATGCGTTCCAGTGGAAGAGTAGCCAACATCTGCTTAACCCACTGTCCAATACTTGGTCCTCTTATGATTTTCCAGTGCAGTGCAATCAACATTTTAGCTTGTAATAAACATATATCTATGAACAGCTTCTCGCTTTTTGTATATCCGGGTGATTCTCACGAAATCCAGATTTAGAAGGTGTCCAGGTCTGAACTTACTATAACCATTATTTTTAGCAGATTTTAAAAAATATTTCCTATATAATTATTTACATTTTTAGATGAAGTCCATAAAAAATTATCATTACCGCATCATGACATTACATTAAATATATGGTTAAAAATGTGTATTTTTGGCTAATGTTAAAGTAGACTCTTATTACTCATGCTCAAAGCTATGTAAAACTCTGGAGAGATTATTTTTTCATATTTATTATTTTTTGTAATTTCCTTATTTTCTCTCATTACCGAAACATACGTGATGATTACAATTTATTTTATTTAATTGTTTTACTAAAAGATAACATACACATGTTATGTAGCAGACCTTAAATAAGTAGTGTTGTATAATATGCATATACATTTTAAAACAAAATATGATTATCTAATTATTACTTAATTTGTAAAAAAGATACATGTTGCGGTAATGACAATGCCATTTCGGTAATGAGGATCAATGTTTCGGAAATTAGATTTAGCTCACACATTCACTGTTGACAAAGGGGTTTGAGGCCTAACCCTATGTGGCAGGGCGGAGGGCGGGGCCGGGTCGTGATCCTACACACCCGGTCCCGTATTAGGCTAATTATGCCTCCGTGAGTGTTAAAGGTCGACTGCAGAGGATCGTGCGGGAGAGAGAGATCGTTTACCGACATGTCCGTCATGTGTGTGTTTATGTTGTCTTTTAAGTTTACTATTAAAATATGATTTACATCGTCAAGCCAGTTCTCGCCACCTCCTTTCCATTGATCCCTTTACACCCTATTTTACATATTTAAAATGCATACAATTTTTAAAAGAATATTTATTTCATAAACAGAGTTTCATTTTCTCATTTATCGTAATCATCACAGTACCATGCCTTGTGTTAACAAGTGTTGTGTATACAAGTTACAATCTTATGCTCATAAAGAATCATGTCATGTAGCCTACACTGTAGTACTAACAAATATACAATTTTTGTATTTTTGAAAATTGTTGCGGAGGATGAGAAAATTGGTCTTGGACACATTTATATTCCTTATTATTGTCACTACATTTACCAATGATCACCAAATACCACATGTTTCTTTACTGTAAATGTTTATAGTATAACATGCACTGAAGGTTTTTATTTTTTAAATTTTTTAATTATAAATATTTCCATCTCAAAGAACACAAATCCAGTCATGGACACGTTGCGGTAATGAAACATTTCCCCTTAAATGTGGAAAAAACAACAAAATTGGTATTTATGATGTCATTTGAAATCATGTGCAAAATAGTACATGGAGAGATGTTTATAACTGTATCCTTCTTATTTTGATAGCATTTACTTTTATCATCAAAATGTTTCATGACACCTCATATGTCTAATTTCGCGAGAATCATGGGATATAAGCCTAAAATTATAAAAGAAGGTTCAGGAGGAAGGTCTTTAGAAATAATATCCTTCACAGTTTGTTTTATTGTACCCCAAAATGTCCTAATTTCTCTGCATTCCCACATACAATGAAATAATGTTCCCTTTTCTTCTCCACACTTTGTACATGTATCTGGGATATTTGGATTGTATTGGTTTAATTTAGCAGGTGTGACATAAACACGCATAAGCCACTTGTATTGTAATAATCTCAACCTAGAATTTATAGTTTGCTTATGTGCTTTACTACAAGCCAATTCCCACTCATTTGGTGATATATTTATTTGCAGATCTTTCTTCCAGGCTTCTAATTTTAAGGTTGAGTTATCTGGGGAGTGTGATACCAGTAGCTTATAAAGTTGTGAGATTGCTCCCTTTTTAAAGTTATTTTCACTTATCGTTTCTTCTAACTTAGATTTGGGTGGTTTCCATAAATTGCTTTGTTTTGTTCCTATATAACTTCTAAGTTGGAGATACTTGAAAAAATATTTCCTTTGAATGTTGAATTTATGACTAAGCATGTCAAATGACATCATGTTGTCTGAGTCTGTTGGATATAGATCTTGAATTTTCTCCAGTCCATTTGAGGCCCATTGCTTAAACACTGCGTCGGCTCTCCCTGGGGAGAAGTACTGATTTCCCCAAATTGGGGTTAGCCGTGATAAAATAACTGGTTCTTTAATATATCTTTTAACATTATACCACACCTTAACCATGTTTTTAACTATTTGATTTTTAGTTTTCTTCATCAAATTAGCTTCTGTATCAGAAAAAAGGTACAAAGGCAACCGAGGACTCATTGTTATTTCCATTTCTGTCCATTGGGGGTGTCATCTCTGCCAAAATAGTACCCTATAGATCTAAGCTGAGCTGCCCAGTAGTACCATACTACATTTGGGCACATCAAGCCTCCTTCATGGTAAGGCAAATGGAGTAATGACAGTCTTATTCTAGCATGTTTGTTTGACCATATAAAATCAAGAAGTAGTTTCTTAAATGTTTTAAACCAGTCAGCAGGGGGCGGCAAGGGAATATTCTGAAAAACATACAGCAGTTTTGGAAGTATATTCATTTTGTAAATATTAATTCGACCAATAAGAGACATGGGTAGCAGAATCCACCTGTTGACACAATCTCTAATTTCGTTAGTAATCGATTCATAATTATGTTGAACAATTAAATCTAAATTTGGAAGGATATGTATTCCTAAGTAAGTACATTTAGAAACTGATTTGAATTGTGAAACAATTATAGGTGGATTTTTTCTCTCTCCTTTATCTAGCAACAAGATTGATGATTTTAATCTGTTAATTACATATCCTGAGAAAAGACCAAACTCCTCAATTATTTTTAACAAAGCAGGAATAGATGAATTTAGTTGTGAAAGGAATACAATAATATCATCTGCATACAACGACAGTCTGTGTTCTACCTGACCAATTGTAATCCCGGTTATTTGTAAGTGTGACCGTACTGCTAAAGCCAAGGGCTCAATTGCTAAGGTGAAGAGCAACGGAGATAATGGACACCCCTGCCGACATCCCCGTTTAATCAAAATTGGTTTAGACACGTTTTTATTTGTTAAAATCTCTGCAGTTGGATGTAAATATAACAATTGTATCCATTTTCGAATTTTTGGTCCAAATCCAAAGCGTCTTAACACGTCAAATAGATAGGCCCACTCTACACTATTGAATGCTTTTTCGGCATCCAGGGAGAGAAGGGCCGTATCCTTAGTTTCGACTAATGCCTGAATGACATTGAGAACCCTCCTAACATTGTGCAGACCTTGCCGACCCAAAACAAAGCCGTTTTGATCTCTGTGGATGATCAATGGAAGGGTTTCCTGTAAACGAGTTGCTAGTAATTTGCTGATTATCTTAAGATCTGAGTTAAGCAGGCTTATTGGCCTCATATTCTCGCATTTATCCCTAGATTTACCAGGCTTAGGTAATAGGATAATTAATGCATTGACCATTGAGTTAGGGAGGTCCCCATCTATAAAAGTTTCCTGTAACATTTCCAATAATGGCTTTACCAACTTTCCCTTAAACTTTTTATAAAAGTCAATTGGAAACCCATCGGGTCCAGCTTTTTTACCCGTGCTCATATTATCAATTATTTTGACTATTTCATCTTCACAAATGTCACGGTCTAATTGTTGGCTAAGGTCTTCCGCAATAGTTGGTATGTTTAACTTGTCTAAGAATATTTTTTGTGTGTTTAGTTCTGTATGGCCCTGAGAATCATAAAGTTTTTCATAATAATTTCTAAATTCTTTATTTATCTCTATTGGATCCACAATTGTTTTGCCTTTTGTATTTATTATTGTAGTTATATTTTTTTGTGCTTCCAATTGTTTAATTTGCCATGCTAAAATCTTACCAGGCTTCTCCCCCTGATCATAAAAGGACTGGTTTAACCTTAGTATGTTGGAGGCTGCCCTATCCGCTGTAGCTTTATTATACTGTGCTTTTAACAGCAACAGCTCTTTTTCTGCTTGTGAGTTCTTATCTCTAAACACCTGCTTCTCCAAATTCTTTATTTTTTCTTCTAATTGTTGTCTTTTCTTACGCAGTTCTTTAGATTTTGAAGACGTATAAGAAATTATATAACCCCTTATACAGGCCTTAAAGGCATCCCATTTGACCCGAGCAGTGGTTTGTGTTGTGTTTATACTAAAATATTAATCAATTTTATTCCCAACATATTCTACAAAAGATTCATCCTTGAGCCATTTTTGATGTAAGCACCATCTTGGAGGGTCTATCAATAAATCTTTATGAGTATATTTGATGTTACATGAAGCATGGTCTGATATTGTAATACTATCATAGGAACATTCTCCCATATTAGGCAACAAGTCTGCCGAAATCAGAAAGTAATCCAAGCGAGAATATGTATTAAATGTTTTAGAGTGACAAGAGTATGTAATATCAATTGGATTAAGATGTCGCCAAATATCTACCATCTGCAACTCCTTCATAAAGTTTTGAATGACTTTTCTGCTTTTCTGATGAGTCTGGTCAGTTCCAGTGGATCTGTCTAATATTGGATTTAAAACACAGTTCCAATCTCCACCGATAATATTTTTTACTGAGAGAGAAGAAATGGTTAGAAATAAATTTATAAAGAATTGATAATCATCTATATTAGGTCCATATACATTTGATCCTTGAATAATCAAGTATCTTCCGAATTTATCTCTTAGAACATTTGTGACATGTAATGGTACCGATTTATGAATTAGTGTAATTACACCTCGAGCTCTAGATGTAAATGAGGATGCGTACAGCGATCCCTGCCACCTCCTGCTTAATCTGATATTTTCCTCCTCAAGAGTGTGGGTCTCCTGCAGGAAAACTATTTTAGAGCCTAGATCTTTTATTTTATTCATAACCTGCTTGATCTTTTTAGGTCTATTTAAGCCCCTGCAATTCCAGGAGGTATATTTAATTTCTAATTTTTGTGTCATCTAAGCGAACATACAGAAGCATTAATTTTACACTATATAAATGTGTCAGAGTTAACACACACTAGATCCCTGCTCCATGAACTAAAAGCAGCGAACAACACAAACATCACAAAGATAACTCCCCCCCTTCCCAGCTAACTGGGTAAACCCCTAAAGTACACTACTTCCAACCGCTAACACCGTCAGATTCCTGAGATCTGAACTGTTGTCAGTATAGAAACAACTCAACGTTCACCTGCCACTATATTCAAATAATGTATTCTTTTTGAACAATACTTTCCTTTACAGCTTCAAAAATGCCTAATCAAAAATACCTACAATATGTGGTTGCTACGGCAGTGGCAGTACTTATAGACTCAAGTCATTCTGTTTCTCCTGTATCCATTTGGATCTTCTGGACAAAGACCTTGGCCTCCACTGGGGAAGTAAACTTATGGACTTTCTCCTTATATGTCAGTACCAACGTGGATGGGGAAAGAATGCCATGCCGCACCCCTAGTTTACGCAGCTGGTCTCGAACGACATCGAACTGTTTACGCTGCCTATGCACCTCCGTAGCGATATCAGCAAACAGCTTCACACGTTGGTTCTTGTAGAAGATATCCTTCTTTGTTTTGGCGGCTCTTAGTACAGATTCTTTCTGCTTGTAGTTAAGAAATCTCATGATTACCGTTCTCGGCGAGGCATCTGTGTCTTTCTTTCAGAGATTGGACCAAGTCACACATGTGCAAGTCTCAAGTAAGTCTCAAGTCTTAACCTTCAAGTCTCAAGTAAGTCCCAAGTATTTTTTTCTTGGGCAAGTCAAGTCAAGTCAAGTCAAGTCACAGGCTATGTCAAGTCAAGTCCAAGTCAAGTCACAGGCTATGTCAAGTCAAGTCCAAGTCAAGTCACCTTATTATTGTAATTTTACCTGCAGAATCTGATCATAATAAAGTGAAAAGACAAGATATAAGTAACTGTCAGTAAATTACATAAAAATAGCGTCTCGAGTCGACTTGAGTCCAAGTCACAAGTCCCCATGTCTGCTTTCTTTGGTCCGACGCGGTGAGCCCTTTCCAGGACTAAAGGGTGCCGCATTGGGTTTAACTCCAGCGTGTCAGGCAGCCAGCTCTCCAGGAACCCACACATGTCGGAGCCCACACAATTTTCGGGGAGACCCACCAGCCTAAGATTGTTCACACGCGATCTTGTTTCCATATCGACCATTTTGTCCTCAAGATGTTTATTTCTTTTCTGTAAGCTCTCGACTACCGCTTTCAAGTCAACCTGCTCGTCTTCCACGTTAGACAGACGCACCTCTGCCTCGGCCATCCGCTCTGTACATTCAGACATATCCTTTCTTGTTTCTTCTATAGCTTTCAGTACTCCATCAAATCTTCCCACAAATTCTGTTTTCAAACTTTGTATCTCTCCCAAAATCTCATCTTTAGCCATATTAAGCAGCTGTTGGTCTTTGCCGGGTGGAATCATTGCGTTATCGTTCACGTCACCTTCGTTAGTTTCTTTGCTAGCTTCATTAGCATCATTGGTAACGTTAGCTTCCTTGCTGGCTGGCTGCTCTGCCATGCGATCCAAAGCCTGTTAATTTGGACTGCGTTGTTTAATTAGGCTTATTTCTACTCCCTCTTCCGATGCCGGGCATTTCTGCGCCAGTTTCACAGTTTCAGAGAGTTTTTTTTTTTTTTTTTTTTTTTTGGCTCAATTTAAAGGATTAGTTAGGATTGTAGTAGAGAGCAGGCTCGAACGTGTTCTTCTAGCTTGCGGCCATTACCGGAAGTCACAATCTGCTCAGTTACTGGGATTTTCACGCGCAACCATTTCTAGGGTTTACAAAGAATGGTGTGAAAAAGGAAAAACATCCAGTATGCGGCAGTCCTGTGGGCGAAAATGCCTTGTTGATGCTAGAGGTCAGAGGAGAATGGGCCGACTGATTCAAGCTGATAGAAGAGCAACTTTGCCTGAAATAACCACTCGTTACAACCGAGGTATGCAGCAAAGCATTTGTGAAGCCACAACACGCACAAGCTTGAGGCTGATGGGCTACAACAGCAGAAGACCCCACCGGGTACCACTCATCTCCACTACAAATAGGAAAAAGAGGCTACAATTTGCAAGAGCTCGCCAAAATTGGACAGTTGAAGACTGGAAAAATGTTGCCTGGTCTGATGAGTCTCGATTTCTGTTGAGACATTCAGATGGTAGATTCAGAATTTGGTGTAAACAGAATGAGAACATGGATCCATCATGCCTTGTTACCACTGTGCAGGCTGGTGGTGGTGGTGTAATGGTGTGGGGGATGTTTTCTTGGCACACTTTAGGCCCCTTAGTGCCAATTGGGCATCGTTTAAATGCCACGGCCTACCTGAGCATTGTTTCTGACCATGTCCATCCCTTTATGGCCACCATGTACCCATCCTCTGATGGCTACTTCCAGCAGGATAATGCACCATGTCACAAAGCTCGAATCATTTCAGATTGGTTTCTTGAACATGACAAAGAGTTCACTGTACTAAAATGGCCCCCACAGTCACCAGATCTCAACCCAATAGAGCATCTTTGGGATGTGGTGGAACGGGAGCTTCGTGCCCTGGATGTACATCCCACAAATCTCCATCAACTGCAAGAAGCTATCCTATCCATATGGGCCAACATTTCTAAAAAATGCTTTCAGCACCTTGTTGAATCAATGCCACGTAGAATTAAGGCAGTTCTGAAGGCGAAAGGGGGTCAAACACAGTATTAGTATGGTGTTCCTAATAATCCTTTAGGTGAGTGTATATATACACACATACTGCATATGAACTTGTGTGTGTATACTATACTACATTTTTATTTTTGATTCTTCTGGATTTATTCTTAAAATGTACTGTGTATGTACTATGTAATGTAACATTGCGTCATGTTACAATCTGCAGATGGATAACTTTGCTTTAAAAGGGGTATTAATACACTTTGGTATTGTATTTTAACTGTTGATTATTAAAGATTATGATCGTTATGCCCACTCTACATGGGGATAACGACTAACGTGTGCTTAATATGTACATAGTCATAAATTACAACCTGTGGGCACTTTAGCCACATCCTGAAGTGAGTGTTGTTTCGCGGTTAAACGCCACACATGCTGCGATTCCCTATGTCGGTAGGGAATAGTAAGATGGCTGCCAGAGCACTTCCGGTAGCTTCACTTACTGCTGGCGGTTTAGAATTCTATGAGCAATCCAGTTATATATATAGATCAGTGGGGCTGCCCTAGTATAAACCTTCATAAACTCATTAATTCGAAATGCAAATTGCGTTATTTTGCGTCTCTAACATTGTCGCTCCTGCTTATAATTAACAAAGCGGTCAACGTTGCAATTTGCAAGCGCACGAGGTTGGAGCTGTCTTTTGACACCTTTCAAATCATTGTGCTTCCTTATTTCACATTACCTTTGACAATAATTGTAAAACTAACAGAACTACTCATCTGCAGAGTTACACCTGTTACATCTCTCTAGATCTAGGGCTGCCAACGCAAATGACACCGCTCTCACACCACGCATCCCTTTTCTCACACAGTGATAATGTCACGGAGCAAAGAGGACACTGATGGCGCACGGACAGACAAGACAGAGCAGCCTGCATGATGCTGCAAGTTATTCAGACCAGAAAGCAGCAGCACAGCGTCTCTCTTTCTCTTTCATGATTTAATCCGTTATCATTTTTATTACATCTTTAAACTGCCATTTTTAAGGTAACTGATACGTTTTTATTTGAGATTTCACAAAAAAATTTGAACTGTCATCACTTTCCTTCATGCTGTTGCAAACCTGTATGACTTTATTGTTTCAGTGGAGGTCAAAAGGAGATATTAGGGAGTTTCAGTCACCATTCACTTACATTGAATGAAAAACAAGATGCAGTGACAGTGAATGGAGACTGAGACTAAACGTATTGCTTAACATCTCCTTTTTGGTTCCATGGCAATTAAAAACTCATTCAGACGGAAGGGTGAGCAGTGATGACAGATTTTTATATGAACTGCCCTTTAACTACCTGTTAAAGTATGTATTAAAGGTATCTGCCAAGAAAACAAATATAAATGTTATTCAGCACATGCTAGACCTTATTCACAGCAGGGGTATCTTTGATTTATATTGACAACGACAACAAGGCTGGGCAAGATAGACGTATAGTCTCTCTTCTATTATATATTCTGCAGTTTAAAGTGTTTTTGGATTGTTTTTCATGTACATAACATTGAAAAAACTCCAGAAAACATGAGTTGTGGAAAATCAGATGAGATATTGGAGCTTTTTACAGATTTACGCCGTGCATGCCATTGAAGAGATGTAAGTCTGTCCCTCACAGACTAGTTTCCATTCCCAATAAAAATCAAACATGGTGCTACTGTGAATAAGGTCTATAGACCAATCCTCTTATTTATCTTGTTTATGATATTCTCAGTCAAGCCAGCTCTGTTGATGATCTTGAAGCCACAGCAGTCCACTAGAGCCCTCAGAATAATTTTTCAACTATGTAATCCGATAAAAGTAAATTTTTTTGTGCATGCAAAACCACTTTCATGTTTGACATACGCTGTAACGTTGCCAAAGCTCTGGTTTAATGCGTCACGTCTTGATAGAAAGCAAGAGACTAAAGAGAATGGTCACAATATAGGCTACATACTTTATAATTATTTCATTTTGAGTATATTGTTGTATTAACTTAACACATAAACGCACAATAAAATGTATTAAAAAAACATGTCCAGAGACATTCAAGTAACCTCCGTGGTTTTGTATTTACCAGCTAATTAATTAAAGTCGGGTTTTTTTATTGCGAAAGTGGTCTTAAATGGTTCTTTCATTTGGCCTTATAAAGTCTTAAATTTCATTCCTTCGAACCTGCAGGTACCCTGTAATATGCGCTCTGGTGAAACACTTCTGTGAGACTATCCCTGAACTATTCTTAAAGAGACAGTACCACTTTTGCTCTTATACATATCAATGTAAATACTTGTAAATAGTAAAAATAGATGCATGTAATAAGTAAAATATAACTGTATAAATGCATAATATACATGCAGTTTTAACACATCATATTTTTGATGGCATATATGGAATTTGTTTATTAAAAAAAAAACTAAAATCTGGTGCCTGTGTAGCTCAGCGAGTAAAGACATTGAGTATCACACCTGAAGTCGCAAGTTCGAATCCAGGGAGTGACTCCAACCAGGTCTCCTAAGCAACCAAATTGGCCCGGTTGCTAGGGAGGGTAGAGTCACATGGGGTAACCTCCTCCTGGTCACTGTAATGTTGTCCTCTACGTGTATGTCTCCGCGATAACACGCTTAACAAGCCACGTGATAAGATGCGCGGATTGACGGTCTCAGACGCGGAGGCAACTGAGATTCGCTACACCACCACGAGGACTTAAGAGCGCATTGGGAATTGGGCATTCCAAATTGGGGAGAAAAGAGAAGAAAATAATAAGCTCAAATGTAACCAAAATGATGAAAAACGAATGATAACTTGTCTAAAATTAATACTTCAGATTAATCCAATTTAGAAGATCCTCTGTAAAATGAACAGCATTTGCTGAAAATGGGATGTCAGTAGATCAACCCAGTACTGACTGATCAGCAATAATCAATATTAATGACATTACATTAAACATTACATGATGATTTGTTCTTTGGAACACACTTTTTGGTTTTGTGTTGATGAAGGGGTACTTACTGTTGGTGCTGTGGTGTACTTGCAAAACAAGTTGAGCTTAAACTTTCTCTGAGACATTACGTCTCTAATTTCATCTTTATAGCACTGCCACTACAGCCACTGAAGGAGCGCTTTTCATCCACTTCACACATTTCATCACGATTACTGTCAGATTGTAATTTGTCTACGATGAGTGATATTTACATTATTATTTTGCATCATCTCTGCAGGTCTCTGTTTTTGGTGAGGATTACATACAGATGGACATCTTTGGATTTTGCTTTTACTGAGTGTTGCATTTTTAAGTAAAAAATGGTACAGCTTTTAAAAAAGCATCTCAAGACATTCTGTTGTGGTCTTTTTTAAACACAAGAACAAATCCCGTGTGAACATCCCTTAAGAAGCATGTGGTGGACATGAGCCTAAACCAGTCTAATTATACAGCCTGATTATAAGACTGACTTCCTTATTGAGTGCAGCAGTCTGGTTCTGGAATTAAAAATCGAATTTTTTTTTAACATTTAGAAAACTTTTAAAACTTAATTTATTAAAAATCGAGCTCTGGAGGTCCGCCCACTCCCATGATGCACTGTGCATGACTTCGTCTAGTCACTCTCCCTACACTACTTATATTTTCGTATATACAGTGCATCCAGAAAGTATTCACAGCGCTTCACTTTTTCCACATATTGTTATGTTACAGCCTTATTCCAAAATTGATTAAATTATTTTCCTCAAAATTCTACAAACTATACCCCATAATGACAACATGACAGAAGTTTGATTGAAATCTTTGCAAATTTATTACAAATAAAAAAACAAAAAAAAAAATCACATGTACATAAGTATTCACAGCCTTTGCCATGACTCTCAAAATGTTGTGTATCCTGTGTCCACTGATCATCCTTGAGATGTTTCTACAACTTGATTTGAGTCCACCTGTGGTAAATTCAGTCGATTGGACATGATTTGGAAAGGCACACACCTGTGTATATAAGTTCCCACAGTTAACAGTGCATGGGAGTGGTGGTGGCGTAGTGGCTAAAGCACAGGGCTGTTAATCAGAAGGTCACAGGTTCTAACCTCACAGCCACCACCATTGTGTCCTTGAGCAAGGCACTTAACTCCAGGTTGCTCCGGGGGGATTGTCCCTGTAATAACTGCACTGTAAGTCGCTTTGGATAAAAGCGTCTGCCAAATGCATAAATGTAAATGTAAAATGTAAATGTCAGAGCACAAACCAAGCCATGAAGACCAAGGAATTGTCTGTAGACCTCTGAGACAGGATTGTATTGAGGCACAGATCTGGGGAAGGGTACAGAAAAATTTCTGCAGCATTGAAGGTCCCAATGAACAAAGTGGCCTCCATCATCCGTAAATGGAAGAAGTTTGTAACAACCAGGGCTCTTCCTAGAGCTGGCTGCCCAGCCAAATTGAGCGATCGGGGGAGAAGGGCCTTAGACAGGGCCTTAGCCAAGAACCCGATGGTCACTCTGACTGAGCTCCAGCGTTCTCTGTGGAGAGAGGAGAACCTTACAGAAGAACAACCATCTCTGCAGCACTCCACCAATCAGGTCTGTATGGTAAAGTGGCCAGACGGAAGTCACTCCTCAGTAAAAGGCACATGACATTCCACCTGAAGATTGCTAAAAGGCCTGAAGGACTCTCAGACCATGAGAGACAAAATTCTGTTGTCTGATGAAACAAATATTGAACTCTTTGGCCTGAATGGCAAGCGTCATGTCTGGAGGAATCCAGGCACCGCTCATCACCTGGCCAATACCATCCCTACAGTGAACTGTGCTGGTGGCAGCATCATGCTGTGGGGATGTTTTTCAGTGGCAGGAACTGGGAGACTAGTCAGGATCAAGGGAAAGATGAATGCAGTAATGTACAGAGACATGCTTGATGAAAACCTGCTCCAGAGCACTCTGGACCTCAGACTGGGGTGAATGTTCATCTTCCAACAGGACAACGACCCCAAGCACACAGCCAAGATAACAAAGGAGTGGCAACGGGACAACTCTGAGAATGTCCTTGAGTGGCCCAGGAAGAGCCCAGACTTGAACCTGATTGAACATCTCTGGAGAGATCTAAAAATGGCTGTGCACCGATGCTCAACATCCAACCTGATGGAGCTTGAGAGATCCTGCAAAGAAGAATGGGAGAAACTGCCCAAAAATAGGTGTGCCAAGCTTGTAGCATCATACTCAAAAAGACTTGGGGCTGTAATTGGTGCCAAAGGTTCTTCAACAAAGTATTGACCAAAGGCTGTGAATACTTATGTGATTGGTTTAATTTTTTTATTTTTAAGGAATTTGCAAAGATTTCAAACAAACTTCTTTCACATTGTCATTATGGGGTATTGTTTGTAGAATTGAGGAAAATAATGAATTTAATCTATTTTGGAATAAGGCTGTAACATATCAAAATATATTCCCATCGCTGTTTTTAATCCGATAATGTCATTCGCAATGCTTCATGGGATTGTAGTTCATTCCCTCTTTAAAGACATTAAGTACACAGTCTTGTACCAGTCGTGTGTCTCTGACTGTGTTCTGATCCATCTGGTGACATCCCATCTCTTTGAATCACTTACAGGTTTCTGGAGCGACTGCAAGCTGCCCGACTACGAGGAGGTTGTAGGTCACCCCCCAACCCCCCCTCCACCCTACTCCGAGATCCCCGGACGTCCCACCACCCAGTGAGCAGTCTGAGGCAGCAGTGGTGCTCGAGCCCCCCACGGAGGAGATGGCCTGCGATTGGTCGGATCGGGATGCAGCGGCTGGCACGGATGATTCAGAAGAACTGAACACTCGTCGCAGACACGTGACAGGTGATTCGGGCATTGAGGTGTGCGTGTGCCAACTGGACGTGGATGAGGAGGAGGAGGGCAGGGTGTGCCAGGGATTGGGCGATGCGTGCTGCTCTGAGCGTCCGGCCCTCGTGAATAAAGAACTGTCGCCTGAAGCCGACGGCGCTGCCGACCGACTCGTCTGATTCCTGCAATAAAACATGCAAATAATAAGACAGTTTGTGCACAAACCGCGTGACGGGCAAACGTTAATTTCATTGGATATTTCTGCAGTGTGACGCCGGCATGTCTGTTTGTTTCTCGTGCTGTTTCTCTGACACACACACACACACACACACACACACACACACACATACACTGATAGAATGATCAAGAGACGAGTGTTTGTTTTTCACACAGCTGCACCATGACATCACCACAGTGACTGTCGCATGTGCAGCTCCTCCAGAGAAACACACATTTCAGCAGGGTTTTAAAGATGAAATCAACAGCAGTTTAGAGGTGATAATTGGACGTGTATTCTGTTGTGCTCAGCATGTAATGTGAGAATCTTGAAAAACTCCATGAGTCTCTATCACTATCATTAAAGGAATAGTTCACCCAAAAATCATTAACTCTCTCTTATGCCGTCTCAAACCCATATGAATTTCTTTCTTCAGATAACATAAACAAAGATGTTCTAATAGAGAAAATCAGAAGTCAATGGGGATACTTGCATTGTATGGATATAAACGCCTCATATCTCCATCAAAATATCTTAGTTTGTGTTCTGCTTAAGAAAGCCATATGAGTTTGAGACAGCATAAGGGTGAGTAAATGATGAGAGAATTATAATTTTTAGATGCACTGCTCCTTTAACGTGTCTCTCAGTTCTTGATGTGCTGCTACTGCAGTCGTACGCTGCGGTGTGAAACGCTGCGTTAGTTTCACACCGCTCATGTGTAAGCAGGCGTCCCGTGACGTGTTTTGTTTCAGTAACAGAGACACTGAGTTGTGGATCAGAGCACCTCAGTGTCACATGAATCTAATACTTCTAGATGAAATACTGAGTGATGGCATGTGAAAACACACGTTAAAGCTCGCAGAAGATCTCTCGCATACACACTTGTGGAAATATGCTTTCTGGTCATCGCCGGATAACACGTCAAAGTTTCTGCTGAAGGTCACAACGCAATGCCAGATGACCACATGATGCTTTGCATGAATAGTTAGTAAAATGAAAGCACAAATCTGATCAACTGTGTGCCGGTGGGCTATCTGCCCATTCCTGCACACTGAAACTCCGTCAGGTTTAGACCCTTGATTTGCAGTTTGAGGGGTGATTCTCACGAAACCTGTTAAGAAAATGTCCTGGTCATATTTCACCCCGAATCAATACAAAAATGTTTTGCATTATGACATGACATTTTTTAGTTTTATTTGTTTTTTGACACAGTCGTTACAGTTAAAAGAAGCTGTTGTACATCCGTGGAAAGAAAGGCAGTTTCCTTGACCCGTTCTGTGAGAATCACCCCCATTTAAAGTTCAGTTTATAGTTGCATGATGTTTGTACGGCAGTTAATAAACATACATTTTATTTCATGTTTAAACTTATGAGGGACTGTGTTCAGACAGCAAACAGACACTCACATGTTTACCTGCATTAAAGGGCTACAAACACACACACACACACTCACACACTTCGAGAGGCTGTTTAGTGATGTTGTCATTATTTTAGCAACACTGAATGTGTGCGCGTGTTTTCAGGGTGTCTTTATTTTGTGTGTGTTGCACTGAAGCTGTTGAGATTAACCGCCATCTGTCGTACTCTTGGAATTTCTTCCACTCGTCCACAACTTACACAAAGTTTACACATTGTGTGCCTTTCCCAATGAAAAATACAAGAACTATCTAACTAGGCTATGCAAAAAAAAAAAACAACTCTGTTGTGCACCGCGGGTACACTCTGTGGTGTTCAGTACAGCAATACCGATCTCAACGGCTTTTTTCATGTACGCTTAACTCGGTTTTTGTCTGATACAAGCAAACCGTTTATTGCCACTATGGACCGTTATTTCTTAGGTTTATACTTTGGTTAATCTGTCTCATGTGTTAATGAATTTAAACAATGACGTTTTTTTTCTCATTCATTTTACTCGTTAATAAACGCCTCCGTATGTGACACATTATTTCCAATTACTGACCAGTTTTGGATTTGTAAAGCTCAGTAATTGGACATGGAGATGTTTTGTTTCAGCAGTGATGACTGTTTTATTATGCTGATGATGATGCAGCGCTCTGGTATCTTAAGACTTGAGCAGCTCAAATATTTAATATCGAGCCAAATCACAGTTCAGACCTGTCTCATCTACAGCAGAACGCTCACTTACACTTCGATAAACCAAGTCGACCTGTTTTTACTCAATAATTTGTAATAAATATTAGTGCTCAGCTAAAATGTGTACCATGTATGTAATGTACTCAAGCAGTTGACAGTGGCTTAATTTCATTGAGATTTTTCCTCATCGCAGATTTAAGTGTGTGGTGATTTTTGCCAAACAGAAACCTGATGCTTGACAGAAGTGATGTTTGATTTCCTGTGATGTAGAAGGAAAACTTGAGCACTGATAGCTGAGTGGCGTTTTCTACTGTCAGGTTTATTTAGTAAGATGTCTGCTGTGTTACTCTATAGTCATTTGTATTTTATTTTTGTAATAAAAAATAAACCAGCTTTGGCTCTCAACTGTTTGGATTCCTGAGTTGATCCTTGTCTGATCACTTCATTATTTCACAATAATGTTGAAGTACAGAGACAAAAGTATAGAATGACAGTAAACTCCCATCACGGCGATGACGTGAAACGCACATCAACTGTGTACATCACTGCTCAGCATACATATACATCGACTACTAATGGAAGGGATTAGTTTAGTAAAATTATTATGGAGGACACAAAATTGAAATAAAATGTTATTTTGTTATGTGGGTTATTCTTCAATTAGCTGACATTTTGGCTAAACTTTTGATAAACTAATAAATATAAAAATCTTTATATTTCCTAGACATGATTTCATAAGTCATACGGGTCATACATAAATGACTTTAAAAGTTCTGATGTCGGTCCGGTTAAATGACCAGGTCAGGGTGGAATATAACCTTAACTCAATGGACATTTATTGGGTAAAATTAGCCACCACCACATGGTTTGTGAATGATATCTAGCAAACATCTTTTGATCTGTACAATTATTTTGGTGATTTTATTTCTGTTAACATAAATATATTGACATTTATTTATTTTCCTTATATCTTCACATAACAGAGTAGCTTGACAGAATATTGAATGACCACATATGAATTTAGAGGAAAACAGATAAAACAAAAGTGTTTACTACTTCAAATAACTCACTTGAATGGCTGTCACTGGCAGTGTAATGTCATTTTATAACATAGATCTTCAATTAAAGGTCACAGTTTTATAATATAATGGGGTGGACAATATATCAGGACACACACACACACACACACAAAAACGCCAACTATCAGTGTTAAATGACACATTTACCACAAATTAATTAATTTCAGGAAGAGAAATTAATATTATACGATGGAGAAACATTTAGGAATCGGATGATTTTGGACTTAATTTTGTCAAAAAGTTATCATACCTGCAAACTTGTCGCTTTTCGGCGAAAATCGCCGTTTTCTTGGTCAATTGGGTCATTTACGTGAATCGCGTAGAACCGGAGAGTTATTTTATTGGGGGTATGCTGCCCGCCCTTCATCTGCATGCCATGGAGGCTAGAATTGAGAAACATTATTGGATAATTCTTATAATTGACATTTCTCTGGGCCAATCGGAATCTTAGCACTTTTTCTCTTGGCCAATCGGAATCTTAGCACTTGCGTCAGAATCTTGAAGCACACAGCGTCAACCACGCGAGTCTGATGGAAACTCATAACGTGTAGGAATCGTATGTGAAATTCGAGGTAAGTCAAGCTTTTTGGAGCAAAAACAAAAGCTATTTGTTTGCTTGATTCAAGTAACGTTAGCTACCGCTTTTTATGTGATATAATTTACAATAATATTGTATTGTCTATGGGTGGAACGGTACATGTAAGTTATTCGTATTGAACCGAAACTGTATGGGTGTCACGGTTCGGTGCACGAATTTGCACAGAGAATACACGGGAAAAAAAAAAAAACTCTAGATAGCGATAAATTTAGCTCTATTCACGTTTGGTGTGAACGCAGCATAATAAACAGGCTGCGATGTCAAGATTGTAATGCTGTAGTGTGTGTGAGTGAGAGAGAGAGGCGCGCGGGCGGGTTCGAACATTGGAAACAAAAACATACTCCATCATTTTGTTAATACAGGACATCATTCAAACTGCAAAGTGTTTACTTATTTGTGTACACTCGCAATCAAATACAACATTGTGCTTTTGTCACACTCTAAACTCTTGTCAAACTGTAACCTACAACTGTCACCCAACCAAAAACACACACACACACACAGTTTTAAAAGCAAAACATTTATCCAACCCCATTTCAAAACAGTCTGTGGGTTCTATCTTTTGGACATTCATCATATCGCATTGGTTTTCATTTCTTGTCCTCAGAGCACTAATCTGTTTATTTTTAAGTTACACATTCTACGTTGCTTAAAAAAGAAAATCAAATGTGTTTTTAATGGTAGTATTATATTATACGGAAATCAATTATTTATAATTCAGATGAGAATAAAGTTAGGGTTAATTAAAATTAAGGAAAACAAATATATTGATCTGAAATATAGCAAATTAATTTTAAATTCATTCAGGTACAATTACCAAACATATCTCAAGGTCTTTTTATTAATAAACTAATTGTATAAAACTATTGTCAGTGCACTACAAATAAACTGGTTCTAAGACTTTATTAATAAAACTCATTTAAAAAATACAAGGCTTAAGACAATGATAAAAATGCTATCTATATTTTTGTTTTGCTTTTCACTCCATTGTACCGAAATCGTACCGAACCGTGATGTCTGAACCAAGGTATGAACCGAACCGTGACTTCTGTGTACCGTTCACCGTATGAATGGTTTCCAAAACGGTACAAAAACTATTATTTTACTCGAGGGGAGGTGGAAAATGAGCTTAATTCCCCAAATGGTGGAATATCCCTGTAACGTTAGCTAGGCTTATCGTTAGCCGGGTATCCAATCATCCATCTCCCCCCCCCCCCGGCAATACTGTCACCTTTTTTACTCTGAGGAGTTTGCAGGTATGGTTATTTTCCACCATCTGGCCAAATGGTGCTGAGCATGATGAGAATTGGTTCTAGTAGCATTTACACTTGAGCACGGTTCTGCAATAGCCATTCCGGAAAGTGAAAAATTGTTCAGAAAACGCTCCTTTGGAAAGAGAATAGATAGAACAGTCATAGACCGAGAAGGTGATACACATGCATCTAAGCATCTAAGTTATAGAATCTGGCTAAGGTGTTAGGGGAAGCCCAGCCTGTTGGCAGACAGATGTCCTCAAACAACATGCCCTTAGGCATGCCCAGGAGGAGGCCATTCTCCTGGTGGAATGAGCCTTTACACCCATGGGACACTATGTCTTGTGAATCGTAAGCGAGCAAAATGGCATCCACAAACTAGTGAGAAAGTCTTTGCTTGGAGAGGGCTAAACACTTTGAATGGCCAGAAAAGAAAACAAAAAATTGTTGAGTTTACAGGGTGATAATCTGAGCTCTAAAGGGGGTGGCCAGCAGTTTGGGCACATAATCCTCTCTGGGCTAGAGAATGGTTTTTGATAAGCCTGGTCAAAACTGTAACCGACAAGGCCTGAGGGTCCCCGACACATTTGTCTGAAGCCAAAGCGAGTAGCAGCACAGTCTTCAAGGAGAGTAAGCATAAGCTTTCACAATTCTACAATTCACTGCCATTTTAGCTTTAAAACATTTGATAAAAAACAAATAAAAATATTATCTTTATATTTCTTCATTAAAGACATGATTTCCTTTAAAAGTTCTAATGTCAGTCTGGTTAAATGACCAGGTCAGGGTGGGGTTAGGGTCAAACTTAAGCATAAGTGGCCCTTAGTGTCTCAAATGGGGAACCTGTAAGCGCATTCAGCACTTACGCTCAAGTCCCAGACTGGGATCATCTCGCAACACACAAGAACATACTGCACACAGAAAAACCACCCAAGGGGTCATAACTGGTCACTATGGCAGTGCAGTACACTATAAGCATGGATGTAATAAGTACTGCATTCAAACATTTGCAAAAGCAGAGTATTGTTTGTTTGGGGCATCGTACTGGATCCTCACCCCAGGAGGGTTGAGGGGTCCTGGCCTGTAGTATGGTGTCAAGCTTCTGGCTGCAACATCCCATGTATGTCAGATGAGTCCGTTCAGGGGCCAAGCATGAAGTCTCCACAATTCCAGTTGGGGATGTCAGATCGTGCCTCAAGCAGAGAGCTTTCGAGAGCAGATCCCTCCTCAAGGGAATTTCCTACAGGGAAGTATCCAACAGCTATACCTGTGTGTTAGGTAACATGGTTTCTCTGTCTTCCCAAATTTTACACAGCACTTGGTGTAGCAAGTGGACAAAAAGGATCACACATTTGAGTTTCGCTGGCGGTTTTATTTGCTAGGGTGTCGAGGACAGAGGAGCCTGGGTCATGGAGTACCAGAGGCGACAGTGCATAGTCTCCAGGGAGGCAAACAGGTCCACCTCGGCTTCCCAAATACCTCCCAATTCCTCTGAACCATCTGAGGATGAAGTCTCCATATGTGCATCTTTGTGACAACTTTACAACTGGCCACTTGGCCGAGTGCAACACCCTTCTGATAGAACGCAGGTGTTCTCCAAATACTGCAGCTAGCAGTAGGAGACTTAAGCAAGAGTGACTCACCTGAGGATAGATTGAGGGTGTTCATCAGTCAGACAGTCGAGTTATAATCGCAAGAAGGAAACTCGCCGACTGGGCATCAACATGCTTTTCGCCCAAAAGCCTTTGAGGCCCAAATACTTCAGATGGTTAAGCAGCAGTTCCCTGTGCTTGCATGCTTGTTGCTTGGATTGAGCTAAAAACAACCAGTTATAAATGGCTCAGGGAGGAGAGGGGATTGGCATGAGCTTTCCCAGAAAGCAAACCGAGAGCAAAATGTTTTAAGTTTCATGTGCTTGTTACAATCAATCTCGACGAGCCCTGTATAAGCTAGGGCTCAGTCCTGGCAATAAACAGCACTCATTTAGGAGGAGGCACGCAAGGCCTGGGCTGGTAACAAATTCTCCTAAATCCATAGTACAGGGGTACACGATAGACGGACTCCGAAAACGGACCAAAGGACAATTCAATTTGGACCGAGATCAAAATCTTTGTACTAGTTATCTGACATCTGGCTAATTAATTGTGTAGGCTTATGCGTGTGGAGCTGAAATAAATTGCATCCAGCGACTTGTGCTTATTCCCTCACTGAACGTGCTTTATTCTCGCTCCGCATGTGTTGCCTCTCTCCCCTCTATGGAGGTGCCACATAAAGCCTGAACTGTACTTAGTTGAAGGCACAGTTATTATAACAACATTAGCCGAGACACCACTACAGATACTGGCATCTTTTGCTTAAACACACTGCAGAAAACAAAAATGAAGCAAAGAGAAACTATCTCTCTGATGTGTGATTCAGACAGTTCTGCTAAGCCAGGTTTGTGTCAGGACAAGTTAATGTGAGGCCTTTAGACTATAATGTTTTTTCTGTCTAAATTTAACTTCATTAATAAGCATGTTAGCCTTTCATAATAAACAAACAGATAATTGTTCTAATTTTGTGAAAATTAATCAGAGATGTCATCATGGCATGGGTGGCAAGAAAACCGGTTTATACATAAATTAAACAAACAGTATTTTTATGCTACATTATTATGTAAATTGTAAGTTTATTTGTTCATTACTAGATACTCACTTTAAGGAAAATATAAAAATTCAGACTTCAGACTTTCATTCTTTTACATTTGTATACATTTGCTCTCAGGGGACACACTTGAACCCCCATACAGTATTTTATCCATCAAAAGGCCTCCTATGCTATGTCCCATACATATTCTGTATGTAAAATAATTTAAACACAAAACGTCTCGGGTTATGACTATAACCCTTGTTCCCTGAGAAGGGAACGAGACACTGCGTCGTCCTGCCACGCCCCTTAACGCCTGTGAGCGGCTTGCTTCATCGCTAGGCTAATGTGTGTGTGTACCGGCGTCACTTTTATGCATCCGGTTATGCCGTCACATGTTACGTCATGACGCAACACCAATCAAGATTGGAATAGTTTCATTCATAATTCAGAGGCGCACGCTAAGGAGCGTTCCCCAAAGAGTCGTTTTCAACGACGCAGTGTCTCGTTCCCTTCTCAGGGAACAAGGGTTATAGTCATAACCCGAGACGTTCCCTTCCGAGGGAACTCGCACTGCGTCGTTGAAAACGACTCTTTGGGGAACGAATGCCCACTAGGCCACGCACCGAAAAAAGGCCTGCCCTAGAGTGAAACTGAACTCAGGCACTCAACTAGGACGAGAGCACACGTGCGCCAGGCGTACTAGGGAGGTGCAGACTATAAAACCTGATGAAAGTGTGCGGGGTAGCCCAACCGGCTGCCTCACAGATCTCCTGGAGGGGCACTCCCGATAAGAGAGCCCTAGAGGACGCCATGCCTCTAGTTGAATGAGCCCTTATGGCCAAGGGTGAAGGCAAATTGCGCACCTGTAGGCCGAGATAATAGCCTGAACAATCCAATTACTAATGGTTTGTTTCAAGGCAGGGAGCCCCTTCTTAGGTGACCCAAAACACACTAACAGTTGGTCCGACCTCCTCCAAGAAGAGGACCTCTCGAGGTAAATGCCCAAAGCTCTGACAGGGCAGAGCAAATGGAGCCTCTCTTCTTCTGCCGACACATGAGGTGGAGGATGAAAAGCCTGCAGGACCGTAGACCGTGCCGCGTTAGAAGGCACCTTAGGCACATAGCCAGGTCTCGGGTGCAGAATGGCTTTAACTCCGCCAGGGTCAAACTCCAAGCAAGCTGGTGTTATTGCCAGGGCTTGAAGATCTCCCACCCTCTTTAGAGAGGTAATAGCTAAGAGAAAAGCCATCTTGAACGTCAGGTCCTTGGGCGAAGCCGACTGAAGGGGTCCGAAGGGGGCCAGGGATAACCCTTCGAGAACCACCGCCAGGTCCCAGGCAGGAACCCTGGACCTGGTTGTCGGTCTCATCCTCCATGTACCATGGAGAAAACGAATGACCAGCTGGTGCCTCCCCAGAGGCCCATCACTCAGTGGTGCATGGAAAGCCGAAATGGCAGCCACGTACACCTTAAGTGTGGAAGGGGAGAGACCACGCAGAGAAACGATTTTGAAGAAACTCCAGAACTGAAGCCACCGGGCAGTTAACTGGATCTAATTCATGTTCTCTACACCAAGTGGAGAACACATTCCACTTGAGGCCATATAATCTCCTAGTAGACGGAGCCCTAGAGCCAAGTATGGTTTCAACCACCCCCCGCTGATAGACCAGCATTTAGGTACTGAACCCCCTCAGGGGCCAGACCCACAGTTTCCACAGCTCTGGACGAGGGTGGAAAACTGTGCCCCCTGCCTGAGACAACAGATCCCTCCTCAGAGGAATCTGCCGTGGCGGAGCTATCAGGAGTGAAATTATGTCTGAGAACCATACTCGGGCCGGCCACATCGGAGCAACCAAAAGTAGACTGATGCCCTCTTGGCGGACCATTTCCAGGACTCCCGGGAGCAGAGCGATCGGGGAAATGCGTACAGGCGAGGCCTCGGCCAGGCCTGTACCATGGCATCCAACCCCAGTTGGGCTGGATGTGAGAGGAAGAACCAAAGTGGACAGTGGGACGTCCCTCGAGACGCGGATAGATCCACTTCCGATGGTCCAAATTTGTCCCCTATCGACTTCACCACCTCTGGATGAAGTCTCCATTCCCCGGGCCTCAGCCCCTGCCTCGACAGGATGTCTGCTCCCTGATTCTGAACCCCGGAACATACATTGCTCTGATAGACAGTATTTTCCCTTGGGACCAAAGAATTATCTGATGCGCCAGTCTGCACAGAGGGCGCGATCCGAGTCCCCCTTGTTGGTTCAGATAAGCTACCACTGATGTATTGTCCGAACGTACTAGGACATGGTAACCTTAGATGTCTGGAAGGAAGCTCCTCAGAGCCCTGAACACAGCCAACATCTCTAGACAGTTTATGTGCCAAGAATGATGATGGTCCTGCCACAGACCCCTGGCAAAGCGGCCGTCCATGACCGCGCCCCAGCCAGTGAGGGAGGCTTCTGTCGAAACGGTTTTCCGGCGACATGACGCTCCCAACACTGGCCCTAGGGACAGGAACCAAGGTTTCTTCCATATTAGCAGAGAACGAAGGCATCTGCGCGTTACTCTGATTATACTGAAATGGATTCCCCTTGGGGAAAACCCCTTGGCTTTCAGCCACCACTGGAGGGGCCTCATGTGTAGAAGGCCCAAAGGTATAATGTTGGATGCCGCTGCCATGAGGCCCAGCAGTCTTTGAAACTGCTTTACAGTGATGGCCTGGCCTAGTTTTAACCCGGACACCATCGCCAGAACGGACTCGATACGTGCAGGAGACATGCGTGCCTGCATCGTAACCGAGTCCCACACAACACCCAGAAACGTTGTGCACTGGGATGGTTGTAACACACTCTTTTTTGTGTTGAGTCTCAACCCCAAACTTCGAATATGGCCAAGGACGACATCTCGATGCCGAACCGCCATTTCTCGAGACTGGGCCAGAATGAGCCAGTCATCGATAAAATTCAGTATGCGGATGCCCTGAAGTCTCAGAGGAGCAGGAGCTGCATCCATACATTTGGTGAATGTGCGGGAGAGAGTGCTAGGCCGAACGGAAGAACCCGATATTGGTAAGCTTCGCCCCGAAGCGAACCTCAGGAACCTCCTGTGACATGGAAGGATGGGTACATGAAAATAGGCATCTTTTAGATCTATCGTGACAAACCAGTCCTCGGATCTGATCTGACTCACGATGACAGGAATGGTAAGCATTTTGAACCTGAACCTCCTCAAAGGCCGGTTCAAAACTCTGAGATCTAAAATCAGCCTCAACCCCCCATCCTTTTTTGGAACTATAAAGTACCGGCTGTAAAGACCGGACTCCCTGTCTGAATGAGGAACACGTTCTATGGCCTCCTTCAGCAGCAGAGATTGCACTTCTTGTTCCATCACCTGAGCCTGCTCCAGAACCACTGTAGTCTGCACCACCCCAGAGAATTTGGGGGGAGGCGGTGCCCGAACTGCAGTCTGTACCCTGATTTTATTATATGCAGGACCCATGCAGATATGTTGGGAAGATGATTCCATGCCTCTACAAAATCTACTAAGGGAACCAGCCTCTCAAGGCTGGTCTCGGGTGTTTTTCGAGCACTGTTCTCGACTTCCTGAAGCGAGATACCGGCAGGATTTAGTCGATACAGTCCTTGTGACCACAATTGATGTGTGTTTTTTATTTTTTGACGCGAACGGCACGGTGTGCGTTCGCTGGAAATTGATGTGGCCCGAAGCGTCAGAGACGGCGGGAACCGACACCGATTTCCTGAGGACTCCGCTGCGAGAGCAACCTCGGTTGCTCTGCAGCGAGGGGACAGCCCTCCGAGGTTCTACCACCTCGGTAGGACCTCTTTCCCGAAGCTTCTACTAAGGGAACCAGCCTCTCGAGGCTGGCCTCGGGTGTTTTTCAAGCACTGTTCTCGACTTCCTGAAGCGAAAGACCGGCAGGATTTAGTCGATACGGTTTCTGTGACCACCATTGATGCTTGTTTTTTATTTTTTGAAAAAAATTGATGCTGGAAATTGATGTGGCCCGAAGCGTCAGAGACGGCGGGAACCGACACCGATTTCCTTAGGACTCCGCTGCGAGAGCAACCTCGGGGAACAGCCCTCCGAGGTTCTACCACCTCGGTAGGACCTCTTTCCCGAAGCTTCAACTAAGGGAACCAGCCTCTCGAGGCTGGTCTGGGGTGTTTTTCGAGCACTGTTCCCGACTTCCTGAAGCGGGAAACCGGCAGGATTTAGTCGATACGGTTCTTGTGACCACAATTGATGCTTGTTGTTTTTTTTGTTTTTTTATTATTTATTTTATTTTTATTTTTTTTGACACGAACGGCACGGTGTGCTTCGCTGGAAATTGATGTGGCCCGAGCGTCAGAGACGGCGGGAACCGACACCGATTTCCTGAGGACTCCGCTGCAGAGCAACCTCGGTTGCTCTGCAGCGAGAGGGACAGCCCTCCGAGGTTCTACCACCTCGGTAGGACCTCTTTCCGAAGCTTCTACTAAGGGAACCAGCCTCTCGAGGCTGGCCTCGGGTGTTTTTCAAGCACTGTTCTCGACTTCCTGAAGCGAAAGACCGGCAGGATTTAGTCGATACGGTTTCTGTGACCACCATTGATGCTTGTTTTTTATTTTTTGAAAAAAATTGATGCTGGAAATTGATGTGGCCCGAAGCGTCAGAGACGGCGGGAACCGACACCGATTTCCTTAGGACTCCGCTGCGAGAGCAACCTCGGGGGGGGGGACAGCCCTCCGAGGTTCTACCACCTCGGTAGGACCTCTTTCCCGAAGCTTCAACTAAGGGAACCAGCCTCTCGAGGCTGGTCTGGGGTGTTTTTCGAGCACTGTTCCCGACTTCCTGAAGCGGGAAACCGGCAGGATTTAGTCGATACGGTTCTTGTGACCACAATTGATGCTTGTTGTTGTTTTTTTTTTTTTTATTATTTATTTTATTTTTATTTTTTTTGACACGAACGGCACGGTGTGCGTTCGCTGGAAATTGATGTGGCCCGAAGCGTCAGAGACGGCGGGAAACCAACACCGATTGTGTGCGGCCATGTAAGCCCTACATATTAAAGCAGATGTATCTCTGCAGGGCTTACTAGGCAGCGCCGGGGTTTTAGCCCATATCCCGTGCCCCCAAAACATCGTCTGTAATCAAACACTGGGGCTGGAGATACGGGACGAATGCGGTTTACCCCACAATCTCGTTTTAGATATCTTTGTGGAGATCGGGGAAAAACGGCAAACCCCGGCGCTGAGGTTGTGATCTGTGCCGCAGGAAACGCACGTCTAATTTGCTTTCAACTTGCGTTCCCTGCTCATTTTGTGGCCAGCTGATATTCAGTCTGGCCACGGCACGCGTCACAACCTCAATCAGCTCCTCATAAGCTTGGCCAAAAACTGGCGTGCTTGGCTCACGGTCGTCCACATCGATGCTGAGCATATCCACTTCCTCGGAAGCAGTGAGCTCAAGCAACGGGACCTGATCATGGGCAGAAGAAGCCGCGACGCGGGCTTCTGCACCACTCACAGTAGGCTCGGGATCCTCAAACGAAGAATGAGAACGTGCCGCAGCAGTCTCATTCTCATCTGCAAAATCCCGCTGCGAACCCCGCGATTTCAATCGCCGCGCTGCCTCAACAGACGCGGGACCAAAACCGTGGGGAACGCGAGCCTGACCGTGCTCATCAAAGCACGCCAACCGGCACTCTCATGGGTAGTGCTTCACAACTTTTCACAGGCAGATCCCTCGAGAGCTGCCTGTGCGTGCTGCGCTCCCAAACAGTTCACACATAAAGCGTGCGTGTCCCTACACGTAATGAAACGAGGGCAGGGGTGCACGCACTTCTTGAACTGTTCGGTGGCCATAATATTTTTAAATCAGACAAACAACACCAAATAAGACAAACAATTTCAACATAGAGCGCTTGCTGAAGAGCGAAAGCTAATGTGTGTGTGTACCGGCGTCACTTTTATGCATCCGGTTATGCCGTCACATGTTACGTCATGACGCAACACCAATCAAGATTGGAATAGTTTCATTCATAATTCAGAGGCGCACGCTAAGGAGCGTTCCCCAAAGAGTCGTTTTCAACGACGCAGTGCGAGTTCCCTCGGAAGGGAACCTGGATGCTGTCATTCAGCTTCAAAACTGTTTATCATATTGTGAGAGTTTTGAAGAGACTATTTTGACGGTTTGGGACTTTTTTTTTATACAAATTACTGTTGCTGCCAATGTGGCAAGTTAAAAAAACTATAAAAAAATAAATATGTAATATATAATTTCTTAGCCATATGACCCTATGTAAGGTATTATTATCCAGATCTTTGCTGGTAAGGAAATGTAGAGACCAGTGCCCGGTTGCATAAAGCACCTTAAGTTTTTCCGTTAAGTGTGGGACTTAAGGCGTGATTTCCCCTTAACTAAGGGAATGATTTAAGGGTGTTGCATATAATCCCTTAAACAGTTCTCTTAGGTAAGGGAAACCGTTAAGTGTTTCACGGCAGCGATCCAGGTTTGCCGTTATAAAAATGTATTGTTGCCATAGATACGCTACTATACACAGTAACCTAGGAGCTTTAAAACAACGAATAGCGTACAATAGATAAAGAAATGGATAAGGAAAACAAAAAAAGAAAGCCAAATTGGACAGAGGATGAGAAGTGTATTCTTCTTGATGAATATGGGAAAAGAAAAGAAATTTTAAGAAGCAAATTTAATCCCGTTATAACTGCTGGCAAAAAAAATAAACAGTGGGAGGACATAACCGAGAAAATTAACGCACGGAACTTAGGAGTAAAGACTGTTTCAGAGGTAATTAAAAAATATGAAAACGTCTCTGTGGGGGCAAAAAAAGAAATAAGCCTTCATAAGAGGGAGTCCAACAAAACTGGTAAGAAAAAAATGCTCTTAGTTTTTTCCCTATTTTCTTCGCATGCACCGAGTGCATTTTGTTACCATATCACAGAGAGCTAACGATAACAAAACTGCAGGTGGAGGACCACCGCCAACAGAATTGTCAGACACTACTAAACTGGTCCAAGACATCCTTGGGGCAGACTCGCCTGTCCTGGCTGGCATCCCTGGCGGCTTAGAGAGTGAAGCGACTCAACCAGAGGAATATAACACAGAGTGAGAGAACATTATTGTCTTAAATCAAATAAAATGTATCACTATGAGGATAAAAGATATGAAGATCACGACAGGCGTAATAAATTTTTTTATTTGTATATAAATATCAATTTTGATTGGTATTTCTTTGTTTCACGCGTTAGACCTTTCCAGCAATCAAAGCAGCTTCAACACCGACAGAGCACCAGCAGTACGCCAAACCAGGCAGCAAAGTAAGTTATTGCTTATTTGTTAACAATTATTTTAGTTTTGTTAATTTGACTTTGAACAGCCCCAATATTATTTATTATATTATATTTCATAATTCCTCCAAAACACTTGTGAATTGCAGAAAGACGCAAATACCCTCTCCAGCCTCTACAAGAGAAGAAGTGCTGGAACTGCAGAGAGACGTCCTACAGCTGCAAAAGACAAAACTGCAATTAGAGATCGAAAAACTTAAAAAGGAGAAGGAAAATCAAGATCTTTACAACATCATTCTTAATAACAAACTTTTGCAGCTAGAAAGTGAAGGAAAAATAACAATCACATCAATTGACGAATAAATACATTTTATGACAGATCTGAAAAGTTTTGTATTTATTTATGTAATTACAAGGACAGATATATTAACAAAATACCAATAATAATAGCAAAATACAATATAGCTAATACATTCATATATAATATTAATACTAAATAGCACTAGCCTATAAATTACATTACTTTAAATTGCAACTGCTAGCCTACTATACATATTGTATCATTTACATTAATAATAATTATTGTAATAGGCTAATATTACATTTTAATATTAATATTACTACTGCTGCTAATAATTTTTTTTAAATATTAGCCTACTACTACAACTATTGGTCATACTAGGCCTACTAATTAAAGAATGCATTTACAATGGCATCTCTGACAACAAATCCAGCCTGTTGGAAATCTTGTTGCAGACGATTTGCTTCATGAGCCTCTTCTTCGAGATCATCTTCCTCTTCGAAGGCAGAATACATTTTGGACATGTTAAAAAGAACAACGCAGGCGACAATAATTTTGCAAGCCCTTGGAGGCTCAATGCGCAGTTCGCTGTGGAGACAGTGAAATCTCCGTTTAAGCTGTCCGATCGTCCTCTCAACTATCGACCTTGTTTGTGTCAACGCATTGTTGTATCTTTCCTACAGGAGCAAAGAATAACCATAATTATCAACAAGTCACAATAAATTTTAATACACAAAAAAAGATCAATAAGTTAGACAACATATACATTTTTACGTTATAATATTTTTCAACTTCAACTTTTTTAAAGTTAGTAAAGATAAAAAAAAATTCAAGTCAGTTTAATATCAAGTTGAAATGATTTGTACATCTAAGTTTTCTGTAACATTATTAAATACATGCCTGTGTAGCGTTAAGGCAATTCATGAAGGGCGTCATGAGCCATGGTCGGCAGAGGTAACCACTGTCCCCTAGCAGAAGACCACCATGCATTCCAGCTTCAAAATCTCTCCCGATCTTGCTCTCTGCCAAAATCCTAGAGTCATGTGTACTCCCTGGCCACAATGCAACAACATTTCATATTAACGTTTCATATTCTACATTTTCTGCTAATCCTGTTGAGGCATTTTTTTTTTTTTATGGTTCAAGTTGGTTAACTTTCTTACATAGATTCTTCCTCACGATAAAATATCAATTCCTGAAGGGGAACACGAACAGGCGGATTGACCAGCTCCTTTGCCTGCTTTGTGGAGATATCCACAAATATTACTGGTAAAGGTTTATTGTAATATTTACTGTTATCTTCAAAATCCATGAAGTTTTCTTTTACTCCATTAAAAAAAGATTTTTTACATTATCAATTGTTTCCTGCTACTTACTGCGAGCAATTTCCATTTCTAATGACTGATTGTGTAATTTTAAGTTACATGGATGAGCTGGCAGAAAGTGGACGAATCAAGGGAGACAATGCTGATGACTTCTCTAATGCTGTCAAGTCTATGATTGAGAAGGGGCTAGATTCAAAATGTAAAATGAATGAAAAGGGAACCTGTTTTATTCCACCAGATACAAGCACTCAGTCTCACACATTTGATTTGGTCATGGTCATGGTCAAATGTGACTGCAGAAGATCCAGAAGCGGTTCTCTGTGCAAACATATAGTTTTCTCGAGAATAGTTGCACAGCGACAAGGACTAGATATTCAAGATATCAGGTCTGCTCTTGCTAAAACAATCATTGATAGTCACTCGTATATCTCAGATGATGAAAACCTCACGGTCTTTCACAGTGCTGGGAGTGTAGGGACTATAAATCACAAAAGTCCAAACTTCTGTACATGCAATGCAAATAGTCATAATGAAAAATGTGTCTGTATCTTGGTTCACAACATCCTCTACCTTCCACTGACACCTTGTGAGTTAATCTCCAATCATCCAGATTGCCAGAAAACACCCAACAGAAAGCCGAAACCTGAACTCCAGGCCATGTTAACAGACCTTATTGAATGGAGCCTAATCAGACAAGTACATTGAAAACCGGGAGCTGTACAAGATGGTAGAGAGGGCACACAAACTGTTTTTTTTTCAAACTTCAGTATTCTGTCAAGAAAAAGAAAAATAACTACTGCATGCCTATCGTCAACAGGTAAAAAAGGCAAAACGTACTCACTACGAACTACATTTGTAAAGGAAAAAACAGAAGGCGGCAAAAATAAAAACTGAAGTTGCAACACATTTGACCAAATTTGATAAAAAAAACTTTAAGGACAATGAAATTATTTGTCATGTCTTTGTTTATTTTTCTTATACTAATAAACAGTGTACATCAACAAAAAGCAATCAATCAATCAATCAATTTTATTTATATATAGCAAACTTAAAACAACCAAAGTTGACCAAGGTGCTTCACAGGTTAAATACAACAACATGACACTACTCACACAATAAAAGTACAACAATAAAACATTTATAATATACAGTATACGATATATAGTGATATTAAAATTACTAGGAAAATAACAGACTTAACTCGAAGGAAATGCCAAAGAAAATAGATGTGTTTTTAACAATGATTTAAAACATTCAAGAGTTGGGCAGGTTCTGATATGAACTGGCAGGTTGTTCCACAGGTTAGGGGCAGCTACACTAAAGGCTCGATCACCTCTGGTTTTTAGTCTGCTTCTAGGTACATCCAGGAGGAGATTGGCGGATCTCAGCGCTCTAGCTGGAGTATGAACATGAAGAAGCTCCGTTAAGTATAATGGAGCCAATCCATTTAGGCATTTAAAAGTTAAAAGTAAAATTAAATAAAAGCAACACAGGTGTGATGTGGTCCCTCTTCCTCTTTCCTGTCAGGAAGCGGGCAGCAGCATTCTGGACTAACTGCAGACGCTGAATCGATGACTTGTCTAAGCCCACATATAACGAGTTACAATAGTCAAGGCGGGAAGTTATAAGGGCATTTATCACCCTCTCCAAATCTTTAGGAGGGAGATAAGCCTTTACCTTGGCTATAGTTCTCAACTGGAAAAAACACGATCTAAAAGTGGTGGATATCTGTTTATCAAGATTAAATGCACCATCCAACACAACACCAAGACTCCTCACAGTTGAATGGCTGTTTGAAGTTAAAGGGCCGAGAGAATCTACATCAAGCAGTTCAGGGTGTCCAAACACTATGATCTCTGTCTTGTCTCCATTTAAGTTGAGGAAATTTAGATTCATCCACGTTTTAATGTCCTTCATACAATCAAACAGGGGCTGCAGTGGGCCCTTTTTTTTTACGTTCAGGGGCAAATATATTTGAATATCGTCGGCAAAACAGTGAAAAGAGACATTGTACCTCTCAAAGATGGAGGCCAGGGGCAGCATATACAAAGAAAATAAGATGGGGCCTAAGACAGAACCTTGAGGGACACCGCAGGTAAATGGGGCCGTTTCAGAGGAATAATTACCAAGGTGGACAGAGAAGCTCCTGTCGGTTAGATAGGATTGAAACCACCTTAGTGCAGTACCTTTGATTCCCACACAATTGTTCAACCGTGACAAGAGGATTGAGTGGTCCACAGTGTCAAAGGCAGCAGTGAGGTCTAAGAGCACTAGGACAGCAGAGACTCCTGAGTCAACAGTTAAAATTAAATCATTAAAAACTCTTAAAAGTGCAGTTTCAGTGCTGTGACGGGATTTAAAGCCGGATTGGAACTTTTCATAAACATTAATATTGATTAAAAAACAAAAAACAAGCATTTAAACAATGAAAACATTAAATAAAGTGGGGGAAACCTTACTCATGTGTGGAGTCTTCTGATTTCAGTGTTCTCATTTTCTCTTTAAGACATGCATCAATTAATGAAAAAGGGCCTTTTATAACAGCAGGCCCAAGACCATGTGTTGCCAGGTCAAATGTTTCCCAATTAGCCTCTAAAGCATTCTTTACAGCTTTCAAGGTCTTCCTGCAATTGAAAATACCAAAATCGATTTATTTTCCAGTTCAACTGATCATTGAATCATTTAATGTCAAGTGTATTAGTAAATTGTTACTAAATTACCTGCAGTCTTTTGTTTTGGCCATGGTTGCATGGACATTCCCCTCTTCCAACAAGGCTTGACCCACTCTTTTCTGGGGGATGAATTTAGCTGCTAGGTACATTACGTCACCAGCCAGATCACGGCATTCATCTAAAATATAGTAATTATACATAACACAATTATTTGTAATAATGTCCAACTTACAAGCAGTACAAATAAATAACAAAGAAAGATGAATTGTGCAGATACACTCACCATCCACTTATTAAGAAAGCCTGCACATTCATGCAGTTAGCTAAATAGCCAATCATGTGGCAACAGCATTATGTAAAACAACAACATGCTTATACAGGCCAAAAGCTTCAGTTAATCTTCACATCAATCATCAGAATGAACAAAAACATGTGATCTCTCTGACTTTAACTGTGGAATGGTTTTTGGTGCCAGATGGGCTGGTTTGAGTATTTCAGAAACTGCTGATCACCTGGGAAATTTCACACACAAAAGTCTGAGTTTACATAGATTGGTGCAAAAATACAAAAACCATTGAGTAAGTGACAATTCTGTGGGTGGAAATGCCTGGTTCATAAGAGAGATCAGAGGAGAATGCCCAGATTGGTTCGAGCTCCTTAGAAAGATCTAGTAACTCAATTAAGCACTTTTTACAGTCACTCCTTGGTTACAGCAAAGAATCTCAGCGTACAATATATTGAACCTTGAGATGGATGGGCTACAACTGCAAAAGACCATATCAGGTTCCACTCCTGTGAAACAAGAATGTGAATCTGAGGCTATCATGGGCACAGGCTCACAGAAACTGGACAGTTGAGTATTAGAATTTTTTTTTCAATGCATTTTGCTCTCCTTAGACTCATCAATAGCAACATGAAATGTCTTCATCCTGATTTCCTTTATGTGACAGGGCGGAGGGTGGGGAAGGGTCATGAGTTTACACACCCGGTCCCTTATCAGGCTAATCAAACCTCCGAGAGGGATAAAGGCTGACTGCGGGTGGTGGTGCGATGAGAGAGAGCGTTTACGGGCAGCTGTCCGTCACATGTGTGTGTTTGTGTCTTTTGTTTAGTTCTTTATCAAAATATTATTTATACTGTCAAGCCAGTTCTCACCTCCTCATTTCCATTAATACCTTTACACTTTATTACTGCAAATTGAATACAGTGTATATATCAGTGTCAACTGGTTCTTTACTAGACAAACAAATCACACTGATCAGCCTTAACATTGAAACCACTGACAGGTGAAGTGAATAACATTGATTATCTCTTTACAACAGCTAACATCTTTTGCAAAATCCTTCCAGAAATGAAAGCTGTTATAGAGCAGCTGCAAAGGGCAAAATATCTCAATATTAACACCCTTGATTTCAGATGGAAATTTACATGTAGGATAAGGTCTCCACAAACTTTTAAGCAAGTTAGTTTATTTTTCCAAGATCCTACTTAAAACGTTACCTGTCTGATCTTCTTAGCTGTGTCTTGAGCTGCTTTCTCCCTTAATTCCTGCATTGTCTTTAATACTTTGTCTTAAACTGACATTTCCTCTACCTTGTCCCTCAATTCCGGTGCTGTTTTGGTTACCTTCTCCTGAGCTGTCTTGTCCAGCAATTCCGGTGATGTTTCGGTTACCTTCTCCTGAGCTGTCTTGTCCCTCAATTCCTGTGATGTTTCGGTTACTTTCTCCAGAGCTGTCTTGTCCCTCAATTCCAGTGATGTTTCGGTTAATTTCTCCTAAGCTGTCTTGTCCCTCAATTCCCATGATGTTTCGATTAATTTCTCCTGAGCTGTCTTGTCCCTCAATTCCCATGTTTCGGTTAATTTCTCCTGAGCTGTCTTGTCCCTCAATTCCCGTGATGTTTCGGTTACTTTCTCCAGAGCTGTCTTGTCCCTCAATTCCAGTGATGTTTCGGTAAATGTCTCTTGAGCTGTATTGTCCCTCAATTCCCATGAAGTTTCGGTTACTTTCTCCTGAGCTGTCTTGTCCCTCAATTACTGTGATGTTTCGTTACCTTCTCCTGAGCTGTCTTGTCCCTCAATTACTGTGATGTTTCGGTTACCTTCTCCTGAGCTGTCTTGTCCCTCAATTCCGGTGATGTTTCGGATACTTTCTCCTGAGCTGTCTTGTCCCTCAATTCCCATGATGTTTCGGTTACTTTCTCCAGAGCTGTCTTGTCCCTCAATTCCAGTGATGTTTCAGTTAATTTCTCCTAAGCTGTCTTGTCCCTCAATTCCAGTGATGTTCGGTTAATTTCTCCTGAGCTGTCATGTTCCTCAATTCCCATGAAGTTTCGGTTACTTTCTCCAGAGCTGTCTTGTCCCTCAATTCCAGTGATGTTTCGGTTACTTTCTCCTGAGCTGTCTTGTCCCTCAATTACTGTGATGTTTCAGATACCTTCTCCTGAACTGTCTTGTCCCTCAATTACTGTGATGTTTCGGTTACTTTCTCCTGAGCTGTCTTGTCCCGCAATTCCGTTGATGTTTCGATTACTTTCTCCAGAGCTGTCTTGTCCCTCAATTCCGGTGATGTTTCGGTTAATTTCTCCTGAGCTGTCTTGTCCCTCAATTCCCATGATCTTTCTGTTACTTTCTCCTGAGCTGTCTTGTCCCTCAATTCCCATGATGTTTCAGTTAATTTCTCCTGAGCTGTCTTGTCCCTCAATTCCCATGAGGTTTCAGTTACTTTCTCCAGAGCTGTCTTGTACCTCAATACCCATGATGTTTCAGTTACTTTCTCCAGAGCTGTCTTGTCCCTCAATTACTGTAATGTTTTGGTTACTTTCTCCTGAGCTGTCTTGTCCCTCAATTCCCATGATGTTTCGGTTAATTTCTCCTGAGCTGTCTTGTCCCATGATGTTTCGGTTACTTTCTCCAGAGCTGTCTTGTCCCATGATGTTTCGGTTACTTTCTCCAGAGCTGTCTTCTCCCTCAATTCCAGTGATGTTTCGGTTACTTTCTTCTGAGCTGTCTTGTCCCTCAATTACTGTGATGTTTCGGTTACCTTCTCCTGAGCTGTCTTGTCCCTCAATTACTGTGATGTTTCGGTTACTTTCTACTGAGCTGTCTTGTCCCTCAATTACTGTAATGTTTTGGTTACTTTCTCCTGAGCTGTCTTGTCCCTCAATTCCCATGATGTTTCGGTTACTTTCTACTGTGGTGTCTTGTCCCTTAATTCCGGTGATGTTTCGGTTACTTTCTCCAGAGCTGTCTTGTCCCGCAATTCCCATGATGTTTTCGGTTACTTTCTCCAGAGCTGTCTTGTCCCTCAATTCCCATGATGTTTCGGTTAATTTCTCGTGAGCTGTCTTGTCCCTCAATTACTGTGATGTTTCGGTTACTTTCTCCTGAGCTGTCTTGTCCCGCAATTCCGGTGATGTTTCGATTACTTTCTCCAGAGCTGTACTTGTCCCTCAATTCCGGTGATGTTTCGGTTAATTTCTCCTGAGCTGTCTTGTCCCTCAATTCCCATGATCTTTCTGTTACTTTCTCCTGAGCTGTCTTGTCCCTCAATTCCCATGATGTTTCGGTTAATTTCTCCTGAGCTGTCTTGTCCCTCAATTCCCATGAGGTTTCAGTTACTTCCTCCAGAGCTGTCTTGTACCTCAATACACATGATGTTTCAGTTACTTTCTCCAGAGCTGTCTTGTCCCTCAATTACTGTAATGTTTTGGTTACTTTCTCCAGAGCTGTCTTGTCCCTCAATTACTGTAATGTTTTGGTTACTTTCTCCTGAGCTGTCTTGTCCCTCAATTCCCATGATGTTTCGGTTAATTTCTCCTGAGCTGTCTTGTCCCTCAATTCCCATGATGTTTCGGTTACTTTCTCCAGAGATGTCTTGTTCCTCAATTCCCATGATGTTTTCAGTTACTATCTCCAGAGCTGTCTTGTCCCTCAATTCCAGTGATGTTTCTGTAAATTTCTCCTATGCTGTCTTGTCCCTCAATTCCCATGATGTTTTGGTAAATTTCTCCGGAGCTGTCTTGTCCCTCAATTACTGTGATGTTTCTGTTACCTTTTCTAGAGCTGTCTTGTCCTTCAATTCCAGTGATGTTTCTGTAAATTTCTCTTGAGCTGTATTGTCCCTCAATTCCCATGAAGTTTCGGTTACTTTCTCCTCAGCTATCTTGTCCCTCAATTCCGGTGATGTTTTGGTTACTTTCTCCAGAGCTGTCTTGTCCCTCAATTCCAGTGATGTTTCTGTAAATTTCTGTTGAGCTGTATTGTCCCTCAATTCCCGTGAAGTTTCGGATACTTTCTCCTGAGCTGTCTTGTTCCTCAATTCGGTGATGTTTTGGTTAATTTCTCCTGAGCTGTCTTGTTCCACAATTCTGGTGATGTTTTGGTTAATTTCTCCTGAAATGTCTTGTGCCTCAATTCCAGTGATGTTTCGGTTACTTTCTCCAGAGCTATCTTGTCCCCCAATTCCAGTGATGTTTCTGTAAATTTCTCCTGAGCTGTCTTGTCCCTCAATTACTGTGATGTTTCGGTTACCTTCTATTGAGCTGTCTAGTCCCTCAATTACTGTGATGTTTCGGTGACTTTCTCCTGAGCTGTCTTGTCCCTCAATTACTGTGATGTTTCGGTTACCTTCTCCTGAGCTGTCTTGTCCCTCAATTCCCATGATGTTTCGGTTACTTTCTCCAGAGCTGTCTTATCCCTCAATTCCAGTGATGTTTTGGTAAATTTCTCCTGAGCTGTCTTGTCCCTCAATTACTGTGATGTTTCGGTTACCTTCTATTGAGCTGTGTTGTCCCTCAATTCCCATGATGTTTCGGTTACTTTCTCCAGAGCTGTCTTGTCCCTCATTTCCCATGATGTTTTCAGTTAATTTCTCCTGAGCTGTCTTGTCCCTCAATTACTGTCTTGTCCCTCAATTACTGTGATGTTTCGGTTACTTTCTTCAGAGCTGTCTTGTCCCTCAATTCCAGTGATGTTTCTGTAAATTTCTCCTGAGCTGTCTTGTCCCTCAATTCCAGTGATGTTTCGGTTACCTTCTCCAGAGCTGTCTTGTCCTTCAATTCCAGTGATGTTTTTGTAAATTTCTCCTGAGCTGTATTGTCCCTCAATTCCCATGAAGTTTCGGTTACTTTCTCCTCAGCTATCTTGTCCCTCAATTCCGTGATGTTTTGGTTACTTTCTCCAGAGCTGTCTTGTCCCTCAATTCCAGTGATGTTTCTGTAAATTTCTGTTGAGCTGTATTGTCCCTCAATTCCCGTGAAGTTTCGGATACTTTCTCCTGAGCTGTCTTGTTCCTCAATTCGGTGATGTTTTGGTTAATTTCTCCTGAGCTGTCTTGTTCCACAATTCTGGTGATGTTTTGGTTAATTTCTCCTGAAATGTCTTGTGCCTCAATTCCAGTGATGTTTCGGTTACTTTCTCCAGAGCTATCTTGTCCCCCAATTCCAGTGATGTTTCTGTAAATTTCTCCTGAGCTGTCTTGTCCCTCAATTACTGTGATGTTTCGGTTACCTTCTATTGAGCTGTCTAGTCCCTCAATTACTGTGATGTTTCGGTGACTTTCTCCTGAGCTGTCTTGTCCCTCAATTACTGTGATGTTTCGGTTACCTTCTCCTGAGCTGTCTTGTCCCTCAATTCCCATGATGTTTCGGTTACTTTCTCCAGAGCTGTCTTATCCCTCAATTCCAGTGATGTTTTGGTAAATTTCTCCTGAGCTGTCTTGTCCCTCAATTACTGTGATGTTTCGGTTACCTTCTATTGAGCTGTGTTGTCCCTCAACTCCCATGATGTTTCGGTTACTTTCTCCAGAGCTGTCTTGTCCCTCATTTCCCATGATGTTTTCAGTTAATTTCTCCTGAGCTGTCTTGTCCCTCAATTACTGTCTTGTCCCTCAATTACTGTGATGTTTCGGTTACTTTCTTCAGAGCTGTCTTGTCCCTCAATTCCAGTGATGTTTCTGTAAATTTCTCCTGAGCTGTCTTGTCCCTCAATTCCAGTGATGTTTCGGTTACCTTCTCCAGAGCTGTCTTGTCCTTCAATTCCAGTGATGTTTTTGTAAATTTCTCCTGAGCTGTATTGTCTCTCAATTCCCATGAAGTTTCGGTTAATTTCTCCTGAGCTGTCTTGTCCCTCAATTCCCGTGATGTTTCGGTTACTTTCTCCAGAGCTGTCTTGTCCCTCAATTCCAGTGATGTTTCGGTAAATGTCTCTTGAGCTGTATTGTCCCTCAATTCCCATGAAGTTTCGGTTACTTTCTCCTGAGCTGTCTTGTCCCTCAATTACTGTGATGTTTCGTTACCTTCTCCTGAGCTGTCTTGTCCCTCAATTACTGTGATGTTTCGGTTACCTTCTCCTGAGCTGTCTTGTCCCTCAATTCCGGTGATGTTTCGGATACTTTCTCCTGAGCTGTCTTGTCCCTCAATTCCAGTGATGTTTCAGTTAATCTCTCCTAAGCTGTCTTGTCCCTCAATTCCAGTGATGTTCGGTTAATTTCTCCTGAGCTGTCATGTTCCTCAATTCCCATGAAGTTTCGGTTACTTTCTCCAGAGCTGTCTTGTCCCTCAATTCCAGTGATGTTTCGGTTACTTTCTCCTGAGCTGTCTTGTCCCTCAATTACTGTGATGTTTCAGATACCTTCTCCTGAACTGTCTTGTCCCTCAATTACTGTGATGTTTCGGTTACTTTCTCCTGAGCTGTCTTGTCCCGCAATTCCGTTGATGTTTCGATTACTTTCTCCAGAGCTGTCTTGTCCCTCAATTCCCATGAGGTTTCAGTTACTTTCTCCAGAGCTGTCTTGTCCCTCAATTCCCATGATCTTTCTGTTACTTTCTCCTGAGCTGTCTTGTCCCTCAATTCCCATGATGTTTCAGTTAATTTCTCCTGAGCTGTCTTGTCCCTCAATTCCCATGAGGTTTCAGTTACTTTCTCCAGAGCTGTCTTGTCCCTCAATTCCCATGAGGTTTCAGTTACTTTCTCCAGAGCTGTCTTGTCCCTCAATTACTGTAATGTTTTGGTTACTTTCTCCTGAGCTGTCTTGTCCCTCAATTCCCATGATGTTTTGGTTAATTTCTCCTGAGCTGTCTTGTCCCATGATGTTTCGGTTACTTTCTCCAGAGCTGTCTTGTCCCATGATGTTTCGGTTACTTTCTCCAGAGCTGTCTTCTCCCTCAATTCCAGTGATGTTTCGGTTACTTTCTTCTGAGCTGTCTTGTCCCTCAATTACTGTGATGTTTCGGTTACCTTCTCCTGAGCTGTCTTGTCCCTCAATTACTGTGATGTTTCGGTTACTTTCTACTGAGCTGTCTTGTCCCTCAATTACTGTAATGTTTTGGTTACTTTCTCCTGAGCTGTCTTGTCCCTCAATTCCCATGATGTTTCGGTTACTTTCTACTGTGCTGTCTTGTCCCTTAATTCCGGTGATGTTTCGGTTACTTTCTCCAGAGCTGTCTTGTCCCGCAATTCCCATGATGTTTTCGGTTACTTTCTCCAGAGCTGTCTTGTCCCTCAATTCCGGTGATGTTTTGGATACCTTCTCCTGAGCTGTCTTGTCCCTCAATTACTGTGATGTTTCGGTTACTTTCTCCTGAGCTGTCTTGTCCCGCAATTCCGGTGATGTTTCGATTACTTTCTCCAGAGCTGTCTTGTCCCTCAATTCCGGTGATGTTTCGGTTAATTTCTCCTGAGCTGTCTTGTCCCTCAATTCCCATGATCTTTCTGTTACTTTCTCCTGAGCTGTCTTGTCCCTCAATTCCCATGATGTTTCGGTTAATTTCTCCTGAGCTGTCTTGTCCCTCAATTCCCATGAGGTTTCAGTTACTTCCTCCAGAGCTGTCTTGTACCTCAATACACATGATGTTTCGGTTACTTTCTCCTGAGCTGTCTTGTCCCTCAATTACTGTGATGTTTCGGTTACTTTCTACTGAGCTGTCTTGTCCCTCAATTACTGTAATGTTTTGGTTACTTTCTCCTGAGCTGTCTTGTCCCTCAATTCCCATGATGTTTCGGTTACTTTCTCCTGAGCTGTCTTGTCCCTCAATTCCGTGATGTTTCGGTTACTTTCTCCAGAGCTGTCTTGTCCCGCAATTCCCATGATGTTTTCGGTTACTTTCTCCAGAGCTGTCTTGTCCCTCAATTCCCATGATGTTTCGGTTAATTTCTCGTGAGCTGTCTTGTCCCTCAATTACTGTGATGTTTCGGTTACTTTCTCCTGAGCTGTCTTGTCCCGCAATTCCGGTGATGTTTCGATTACTTTCTCCAGAGCTGTCTTGTCCCTCAATTCCGGTGATGTTTCGGTTAATTTCTCCTGAGCTGTCTTGTCCCTCAATTCCCATGATCTTTCTGTTACTTTCTCCTGAGCTGTCTTGTCCCTCAATTCCCATGATGTTTCGGTTAATTTCTCCTGAGCTGTCTTGTCCCTCAATTCCCATGAGGTTTCAGTTACTTCCTCCAGAGCTGTCTTGTACCTCAATACACATGATGTTTCAGTTACTTTCTCCAGAGCTGTCTTGTCCCTCAATTACTGTAATGTTTTGGTTACTTTCTCCAGAGCTGTCTTGTCCCTCAATTACTGTAATGTTTTGGTTACTTTCTCCTGAGCTGTCTTGTCCCTCAATTCCCATGATGTTTCGGTTATTTTCTCCTGAGCTGTCTTGTCCCTCAATTCCCATGATGTTTCGGTTACTTTCTCCAGAGATGTCTTGTTCCTCAATTCCCATGATGTTTTCAGTTACTATCTCCAGAGCTGTCTTGTCCCTCAATTCCAGTGATGTTTCTGTAAATTTCTCCTATGCTGTCTTGTCCCTCAATTCCCATGATGTTTTGGTAAATTTCTCCGGAGCTGTCTTGTCCCTCAATTACTGTGATGTTTCTGTTACCTTTTCTAGAGCTGTCTTGTCCTTCAATTCCAGTGATGTTTCTGTAAATTTCTCTTGAGCTGTATTGTCCCTCAATTCCCGTGAAGTTTCGGATACTTTCTCCTGAGCTGTCTTGTTCCTCAATTCCGGTGATGTTTTGGTTAATTTCTCCTGAGCTGTCTTGTTCCACAATTCTGGTGATGTTTTGGTTAATTTCTCCTGAAATGTCTTGTGCCTCAATTCCAGTGATGTTTCGGTTACTTTCTCCAGAGCTATCTTGTCCCCCAATTCCAGTGATGTTTCTGTAAATTTCTCCTGAGCTGTCTTGTCCCTCAATTACTGTGATGTTTCGGTTACCTTCTATTGAGCTGTCTAGTCCCTCAATTACTGTGATGTTTCGGTGACTTTCTCCTGAGCTGTCTTGTCCCTCAATTACTGTGATGTTTCGGTTACCTTCTCCTGAGCTGTCTTGTCCCTCAATTCCCATGATGTTTCGGTTACTTTCTCCAGAGCTGTCTTATCCCTCAATTCCAGTGATGTTTTGGTAAATTTCTCCTGAGCTGTCTTGTCCCTCAATTACTGTGATGTTTCGGTTACTTTCTTCAGAGCTGTCTTGTCCCTCAATTCCAGTGATGTTTCTGTAAATTTCTCCTGAGCTGTCTTGTCCCTCAATTCCAGTGATGTTTCGGTTACCTTCTCCAGAGCTGTCTTGTCCTTCAATTCCAGTGATGTTTTTGTAAATTTCTCCTGAGCTGTATTGTCTCTCAATTCCCATGAAGTTTCGGTTAATTTCTCCTGAGCTGTCTTGTCCCTCAATTCCCGTGATGTTTCGGTTACTTTCTCCAGAGCTGTCTTGTCCCTCAATTCCAGTGATGTTTCGGTAAATGTCTCTTGAGCTGTATTGTCCCTCAATTCCCATGAAGTTTCGGTTACTTTCTCCTGAGCTGTCTTGTCCCTCAATTACTGTGATGTTTCGTTACCTTCTCCTGAGCTGTCTTGTCCCTCAATTACTGTGATGTTTCGGTTACCTTCTCCTGAGCTGTCTTGTCCCTCAATTCCGGTGATGTTTCGGATACTTTCTCCTGAGCTGTCTTGTCCCTCAATTCCCATGAAGTTTCGGTTACTTTCTCCAGAGCTGTCTTGTCCCTCAATTCCAGTGATGTTTCGGTTACTTTCTCCTGAGCTGTCTTGTCCCTCAATTACTGTGATGTTTCAGATACCTTCTCCTGAACTGTCTTGTCCCTCAATTACTGTGATGTTTCGGTTACTTTCTCCTGAGCTGTCTTGTCCCGCAATTCCGTTGATGTTTCGATTACTTTCTCCAGAGCTGTCTTGTCCCTCAATTCCGGTGATGTTTCGGTTAATTTCTCCTGAGCTGTCTTGTCCCTCAATTCCCATGATCTTTCTGTTACTTTCTCCTGAGCTGTCTTGTCCCTCAATTCCCATGATGTTTCAGTTAATTTCTCCTGAGCTGTCTTGTCCCTCAATTCCCATGAGGTTTCAGTTACTTTCTCCAGAGCTGTCTTGTACCTCAATACCCATGATGTTTCAGTTACTTTCTCCAGAGCTGTCTTGTCCCTCAATTACTGTAATGTTTTGGTTACTTTCTCCTGAGCTGTCTTGTCCCTCAATTCCCATGATGTTTCGGTTAATTTCTCCTGAGCTGTCTTGTCCCATGATGTTTCGGTTACTTTCTCCAGAGCTGTCTTGTCCCATGATGTTTCGGTTACTTTCTCCAGAGCTGTCTTCTCCCTCAATTCCAGTGATGTTTCGGTTACTTTCTTCTGAGCTGTCTTGTCCCTCAATTACTGTGATGTTTCGGTTACCTTCTCCTGAGCTGTCTTGTCCCTCAATTACTGTGATGTTTCGGTTACTTTCTACTGAGCTGTCTTGTCCCTCAATTACTGTAATGTTTTGGTTACTTTCTCCTGAGCTGTCTTGTCCCTCAATTCCCATGATGTTTCGGTTACTTTCTACTGTGCTGTCTTGTCCCTTAATTCCGGTGATGTTTGGTTACTTTCTCCAGAGCTGTCTTGTCCCTCAATTCCCATGATGTTTTCGGTTACTTTCTCCAGAGCTGTCTTGTCCCTCAATTCCGGTGATGTTTTGGATACCTTCTCCTGAGCTGTCTTGTCCCTCAATTACTGTGATGTTTCGGTTACTTTCTCCTGAGCTGTCTTGTCCCTCAATTCCGGTGATGTTTCGATTACTTTCTCCAGAGCTGTCTTGTCCCTCAATTCCGGTGATGTTTCGGTTAATTTCTCCTGAGCTGTCTTGTCCCTCAATTCCCATGATCTTTCTGTTACTTTCTCCTGAGCTGTCTTGTCCCTCAATTCCCATGATGTTTCGGTTAATTTCTCCTGAGCTGTCTTGTCCCTCAATTCCCATGAGGTTTCAGTTACTTCCTCCAGAGCTGTCTTGTACCTCAATACACATGATGTTTCAGTTACTTTCTCCAGAGCTGTCTTGTCCCTCAATTACTGTAATGTTTTGGTTACTTTCTCCAGAGCTGTCTTGTCCCTCAGTTACTGTAATGTTTTGGTTACTTTCTCCTGAGCTGTCTTGTCCCTCAATTCCCATGATGTTTCGGTTAATTTCTCCTGAGCTGTCTTGTCCCTCAATTCCCATGATGTTTCGGTTACTTTCTCCAGAGATGTCTTGTTCCTCAATTCCCATGATCTTTTCAGTTACTATCTCCAGAGCTGTCTTGTCCCTCAATTCCAGTGATGTTTCTGTAAATTTCTCCTATGCTGTCTTGTCCCTCAATTCCCATGATGTTTTGGTAAATTTCTCCGGAGCTGTCTTGTCCTTCAATTCCAGTGATGTTTCTGTAAATTTCTCTTGAGCTGTATTGTCCCTCAATTCCCATGAAGTTTCGGTTACTTTCTCCTCAGCTATCTTGTCCCTCAATTCCGGTGATGTTTTGGTTACTTTCTCCAGAGCTGTCTTGTCCCTCAATTCCAGTGATGTTTCTGTAAATTTCTGTTGAGCTGTACTGTCCCTCAATTCCCGTGAAGTTTCGGATACTTTCTCCTGAGCTGTCTTGTTCCTCAATTCCGGTGATGTTTTGGTTAATTTCTCCTGAGCTGTCTTGTTCCACAATTCTGGTGATGTTTTGGTTAATTTCTCCTGAAATGTCTTGTGCCTCAATTCCAGTGATGTTTCGGTTACTTTCTCCAGAGCTATCTTGTCCCCCAATTCCAGTGATGTTTCTGTAAATTTCTCCTGAGCTGTCTTGTCCCTCAATTACTGTGATGTTTCGGTTACCTTCTATTGAGCTGTCTAGTCCCTCAATTACTGTGATGTTTCGGTGACTTTCTCCTGAGCTGTCTTGTCCCTCAATTACTGTGATGTTTCGGTTACCTTCTCCTGAGCTGTCTTGTCCCTCAATTCCCATGATGTTTCGGTTACTTTCTCCAGAGCTGTCTTATCCCTCAATTCCAGTGATGTTTTGGTAAATTTCTCCTGAGCTGTCTTGTCCCTCAATTACTGTGATGTTTCGGTTACCTTCTATTGAGCTGTGTTGTCCCTCAATTCCCATGATGTTTCGGTTACTTTCTCCAGAGCTGTCTTGTCCCTCAATTCCCATGATGTTTTCAGTTAATTTCTCCTGAGCTGTCTTGTCCCTCAATTACTGTCTTGTCCCTCAATTACTGTGATGTTTCGGTTACTTTCTTCAGAGCTGTCTTGTCCCTCAATTCCAGTGATGTTTCTGTAAATTTCTCCTGAGCTGTCTTGTCCCTCAATTCCCATGAAGTTTCGGTGACTTTCTCCTGATCTATCTTGTCCCTCAATTACTGTGATGTTTTGGTTACTTTCTCCTGAGCTGTCTTGTCCCGCAATTCCTTTGATGTTTTGGTTACTTTCTCCAGAGCTGTCTTGTCCCTCAATTCCAGTGATGTTTCGGTAAATTTTTCTTGAGCTATATTGTCCCTCAATTCCCGTGAAGTTTCAGTTACTTTCTCCTGAGCTGTCTTGTTCCGCAATTACTGTAATGTTTTGGTTACTTTCTCCTGAGCTGTCTTGTCCCTCAATTCCAGTGATGTTTCTGTAAATTTCTCCTGAGCTGTCTTGTCCCTGAATTCCCGTGAAGTTTCGGTTACTTTCTCCTGAGCTGTCTTGTCCCTCAATTCCAGTGATGTTTCGGTTACCTTCTCCTGAGCTGTCTTGTCCCTCAATTACTGTGATGTTTCGGTTATTTCTCCTGAGCTGTCTTGTCCCTCAATTCCCATGATGTTTCGATTACTTTCTCCTGAGCTGTCTTGTCCCTCAATTACTGTGATATTTCGGTTACCTTCTCCTGAGCTGTATTGTCCCTCAATTACTGTGATGTTTCGGTTACTTTCTCCTGAGCTGTCTTGTCCCTCAATTCCCATGATGTTTCTGTTACTTTCTCCTGAGCTGTCTTGTCCCTCAATTCCCATGATGTTTCGGTTAATTTCTCCTGAGCTGTCTTGTCCCTCAATTCCCATGATGTTTCTGTTACTTTCTCCTGAGCTGTCTTGTCCCTCAATTCCAGTGATGTTTCGGTAAATTTCTCCGAGCTGTCTTGTCCCTCAATTCCAGTGATGTTTCTGTAAATTTCTCCTATGCTGTCTTGTCCCTCAATTACCATGATGTTTCGGTAAATTTCTCCTGAGCTGTCTTGTCCCTGAATTACTGTGATGTTTCGGTTACCTTCTCCAGAGCTGTCTTGTCCCTCAATTCAAGTGATGTTTCTGTAAATTTCTCTTTAACTGTATTGTCCCTCAATTCCCGTGAAGTTTCGGTTACTTTCTCCTGAGGTGTCTTGTCCCTCAATTACTGTGATGTTTTGTTTACTTTCTCCTGAGCTGTCTTTTCCCACAATTCTGGTGATGTTTCGGTAAATTTCTCTTGAGATCTATTGTCCCTCAATTACTGTCTTGTCCCTCAATTACTGTGATGTTTCGGTTACTTTCTCCTGAGCTGTCTTGTACCTCAATTCCCATGATGTTTGGGTTACTTTCTCCAGAGCTGTATCGTCCCTCAATTCCAGTGATGTTTTCGTAAATTTCTCCTGAGCTGTCTTGTCCCTCAATTCCAGTGATGTTTCGGTTAAATTCTCCTAAGCTGTCTTGTCCCTCAATTCCAGTGATGTTCGGTTAATTTCTCCTGAGCTGTCTTGTCCCTCAATTCCCATGATGTTTGGTTACTAGTTCTTCCTCGAGAGCTGTCTTGTCCCTCAATTACTGTGATATTTCGGTTACCTTCTCCTGAGCTGTATTGTCCCTCAATTACTGTGATGTTTTGGTTACTTTCTCCTGAGCTGTCTTGTCCCTCAATTCCCGTGATGTTTCTGTTACTTTCTCCTGAGCTGTCTTGTCCCTCAATTCCCATGATGTTTCGAGTTAATTTCTCCTGAGCTGTCTTGTCCCTCAATTCCCATGATGTTTCTGTTACTTTCTCCTGAGCTGTCTTGTCCCTCAATTCCAGTGATGTTTCGGTTAATTTCTCCAGAGCTGTCTTGTCCCTCAATTCCAGTGATGTTTCTGTAATTTTCTCTATGCTGTCTTGTCCCTCAATTACCATGATGTTTGGTAAATTTCTCCTGAGCTGTCTTGTCCCTGAATTACTGTGATGTTTGAGTTACCTTCTCCAGAGCTGTCTTGTCCCTCAATTCAAGTGATGTTTCTGTAAATTTCTCTTTAACTGTATTGTCCCTCAATTCCCGTGAAGTTTCGGTTACTTTCTCCTGAGGTGTCTTGTCCCTCAATTACTGTGATGTTTTGTTTACTTTCTCCTGAGCTGTCTTTTCCCACAATTCTGGTGATGTTTCGGTAAATTTCTCTTGAGATCTATTGTCCCTCAATTACTGTCTTGTCCCTCAATTACTGTGATGTTTCGGTTACTTTCTCCTGAGCTGTCTTGTACCTCAATTCCCATGATGTTTTGGTTACTTTCTCCAGAGCTGTATCGTCCCTCAATTCCAGTGATGTTTTTGTAAATTTCTCCTGAGCTGTCTTGTCCCTCAATTCCAGTGATGTTTCGGTTAAAATCTCCTAAGCTGTCTTGTCCCTCAATTCCAGTGATGTTCGGTTAATTTCTCCTGAGCTGTCATGTCCCTCAATTCCCATGATGTTTCGGTTACTTTCTCCAGAGCTGTCTTGTCCCTCAATTCCAGTGATGTTTCGGTAAATTCTCCTGAGCTGTCTTGTCCCTCAATTACTGTGATGTCTTGGTTACTTTCTCCTGAGCTGTCTTATCCCGCAATTCCGGTGATGTTTCGGTTAATTTCTCCTGAGCTGTCTTGTCCCTCAATTACTGTGATGTTTCGGTTACCTTCTATTGAGCTGTCTTATCCCTCAATTCCAGTGATGTTTTGGTAAATTTCTCCTGAGCTGTCTTGTCCCTCAATTACTGTGATGTTTCGGTTACCTTCTATTGAGCTGTGTTGTCCCTCAATTCCCATGATGTTTCGGTTACTTTCTCCAGTGCTGTCTTGTCCCTCAATTCCCATGATGTTTTCAGTTAATTTCTCCTGAGCTGTCTTGTCCCTCAATTACTGTGATATATCGGTAAATTTCTCTTGAGCTCTATTGTCCCTCAATTACTGTCTTGTCCCTCAATTACTGTGATGTTTCGGTTACTTTCTTCAGAGCTGTCTTGTCCCTCAATTCCAGTGATGTTTCTGTAAATTTCTCCTGAGCTGTCTTGTCCCTCAATTCCAGTGATGTTTCGGTTACCTTCTCCAGAGCTGTCTTGTCCTTCAATTCCAGTGATGTTTTTGTAAATTTCTCCTGAGCTGTATTGTCTCTCAATTCCCATGAAGTTTCGGTGACTTTCTCCTGATCTATCTTGTCCCTCAATTACTGTGATGTTTTGGTTACTTTCTCCTGAGCTGTCTTGTCCCGCAATTCCTTTGATGTTTTGGTTACTTTCTCCAGAGCTGTCTTGTCCCTCAATTCCAGTGATGTTTCGGTAAATTTTTCTTGAGCTATATTGTCCCTCAATTCCCGTGAAGTTTCGGTTACTTTCTCCTGAGCTGTCTTGTTCCGCAATTACTGTAATGTTTTGGTTACTTTCTCCTGAGCTGTCTTGTCCCTCAATTCCAGTGATGTTTCTGTAAATTTCTCCTGAGCTGTCTTGTCCCTGAATTCCCGTGAAGTTTCGGTTACTTTCTCCTGAGCTGTCTTGTCCCTCAATTCCAGTGATGTTTCGGTTACCTTCTCCTGAGCTGTCTTGTCCCTCAATTACTGTGATGTTTCGGTTATTTCTCCTGAGCTGTCTTGTCCCTCAATTCCCATGATGTTTCGATTACTTTCTCCTGAGCTGTCTTGTCCCTCAATTACTGTGATATTTCGGTTACCTTCTCCTGAGCTGTATTGTCCCTCAATTACTGTGATGTTTCGGTTACTTTCTCCTGAGCTGTCTTGTCCCTCAATTCCCATGATGTTTCTGTTACTTTCTCCTGAGCTGTCTTGTCCCTCAATTCCCATGATGTTTCGGTTAATTTCTCCTGAGCTGTCTTGTCCCTCAATTCCCATGATGTTTCTGTTACTTTCTCCTGAGCTGTCTTGTCCCTCAATTCCAGTGATGTTTCGGTAAATTTCTCCGGAGCTGTCTTGTCCCTCAATTCCAGTGATGTTTCTGTAAATTTCTCCTATGCTGTCTTGTCCCTCAATTACCATGATGTTTCGGTAAATTTCTCCTGAGCTGTCTTGTCCCTGAATTACTGTGATGTTTCGGTTACCTTCTCCAGAGCTGTCTTGTCCCTCAATTCAAGTGATGTTTCTGTAAATTTCTCTTTAACTGTATTGTCCCTCAATTCCCGTGAAGTTTTGGTTACTTTCTCCTGAGGTGTCTTGTCCCTCAATTACTGTGATGTTTTGTTTACTTTCTCCTGAGCTGTCTTTTCCCACAATTCTGGTGATGTTTCGGTAAATTTCTCTTGAGATCTATTGTCCCTCAATTACTGTCTTGTCCCTCAATTACTGTGATGTTTCGGTTACTTTCTCCTGAGCTGTCTTGTACCTCAATTCCCATGATGTTTCGGTTACTTTCTCCAGAGCTGTATGGTCCCTCAATTCCAGTGATGTTTTTGTAAATTTCTCCTGAGCTGTCTTGTCCCTCAATTCCAGTGATGTTTCGGTTAAAATCTCCTAAGCTGTCTTGTCCCTCAATTCCAGTGATGTTCGGTTAATTTCTCCTGAGCTGTCATGTCCCTCAATTCCCATGATGTTTCGGTTACTTTCTCCAGAGCTGTCTTGTCCCTCAATTCCAGTGATGTTTCGGTAAATTCTCCTGAGCTGTCTTGTCCCTCAATTACTGTGATGTCTTGGTTACTTTCTCCTGAGCTGTCTTATCCCGCAATTCCGGTGATGTTTCGGTTAATTTCTCCTGAGCTGTCTTGTCCCTCAATTCAGGTGATGTTTCGGTTAATTTCTCCTGAGCTGTCTTGTCCCTCATTTCCCATGATGTTTCTGTTACTTTCTCCAGAGCTGTCTTGTCCCTCAATTCCAGTGATGTTTCTGTTAATTTCTCTTGAACTGTATTGTCCCTCAATTCACGTGAATTTTCAGTTACTTTCTCCTGAGCTGTCTTGTCCCTCAATTACTGTGATGTTTCGGTTACCTTCTCCTGAGCTGTCTTGTCCCTCAATTACTGTGATGTTTCGGTTACTTTCTCCTGAGCTGTCTTGTCCCTTAATTCCGGGGATGTTTCGGTTACTTTCTGCAGAGCTGTCTTGTCCCTCATTTCCCACGATGTTTTCGGTTACTTTCTCCAGAGCTGTCTTGTCCCTCAATTCCAGTGATGTTTCTGTAAATTTCTCCTATGCTGTCTTGTCCCTCAATTTACCATGATGTTTCGGTAAATTTCTCCTGAGCTGTCTTGTCCCTCAATTACTGTGATGTTTTGGTTACCTTCTCCAGAGCTGTCTTGTCCCTCAATTCCAGTGATGTTTCTGTAAATTTCTCTTGAGCTGTATTGTCCCTCAATTCCCGTGAAGTTTCGGATACTTTCTCCTGAGCTGTCTTGTTCCTCAATTCCGGTGATGTTTTGGTTAATTTCTCCTGAGCTGTCTTGTTCCACAATTCTGGTGATGTTTTGGTTAATTTCTCCTGAAATGTCTTGTGCCTCAATTCCAGTGATGTTTCGGTTACTTTCTCCAGAGCTATCTTGTCCCCAATTCCAGTGATGTTTCTGTAAATTTCTCCTGAGCTGTCTTGTCCCTCAATTACTGTGATGTTTCGGTTACCTTCTATTGAGCTGTCTAGTCCCTCAATTACTGTGATGTTTCGGTGACTTTCTCCTGAGCTGTCTTGTCCCTCAATTACTGTGATGTTTCGGTTACCTTCTCCTGAGCTGTCTTGTCCCTCAATTCCCATGATGTTTCGGTTACTTTCTCCAGAGCTGTCTTATCCCTCAATTCCAGTGATGTTTTGGTAAATTTCTCCTGAGCTGTCTTGTCCCTCAATTACTGTGAGTGTACCTTCATGAGCTGTTGCCTCACCATGATGTTCGTACTCTCAGAGCTGTCTTGTCCCTCAATTCCCATGATGTTTCAGTTAATTTCTCCTGAGCTGTCTTGTCCCTCAACTTCCCACTGTGATGTTTCGGTTACTTTCTCCAGAGCTGTCTTGTCCCTCAATTCCAGTGATGTTTCTGTAAATTTCTCCTGAGCTGTCTTGTCCCTCAATTCCAGTGATGTTTCGGTTACCTTCTCCAGAGCTGTCTTGTCCTTCAATTCCAGTGATGTTTTTGTAAATTTCTCCTGAGCTGTATTGTCTCTCAATTCCCATGAAGTTTCGGTTAATTTCTCCTGAGCTGTCTTGTCCCTCAATTCCCGTGATGTTTTGGTTACTTTCTCCAGAGCTGTCTTGTCCCTCAATTCCAGTGATGTTTCGGTAAATGTCTCTTGAGCTGTATTGTCCCTCAATTCCCATGAAGTTTTGGTTACTTTCTCCTGAGCTGTCTTGTCCCTCAATTACTGTGATGTTTCGTTACCTTCTCCTGAGCTGTCTTGTCCCTCAATTACTGTGATGTTTCGGTTACCTTCTCCTGAGCTGTCTTGTCCCTCAATTCCCATGATGTTTCGGTTACTTTCTCCAGAGCTGTCTTGTCCCTCAATTCCAGTGATGTTTCAGTTAATTTCTCCTAAGCTGTCTTGTCCCTCAATTCCAGTGATGTTCAGGTTAATTTCTCCTGAGCTGTCATGTTCCTCAATTCCCATGAAGTTTCAGTTACTTTCTCCAGAGCTGTCTTGTCCCTCAATTCCAGTGATGTTTCGGTTACTTTCTCCTGAGCTGTCTTGTCCCTCAATTACTGTGATGTTTCAGATACCTTCTCCTGAACTGTCTTGTCCCTCAATTACTGTGATGTTTCGGTTACTTTCTCCTGAGCTGTCTTGTCCCTCAATTCCGTTGATGTTTCGATTACTTTCTCCAGAGCTGTCTTGTCCCTCAATTCCGGTGATGTTTCGGTTAATTTCTCCTGAGCTGTCTTGTCCCTCAATTCCCATGATCTTTCTGTTACTTTCTCCTGAGCTGTCTTGTCCCTCAATTCCCATGATGTTTCAGTTAATTTCTCCTGAGCTGTCTTGTCCCTCAATTCCCATGAGGTTTCAGTTACTTTCTCCAGAGCTGTCTTGTACCTCAATACCCATGATGTTTCAGTTACTTTCTCCAGAGCTGTCTTGTCCCTCAATTACTGTAATGTTTTGGTTACTTTCTCCTGAGCTGTCTTGTCCCTCAATTCCCATGATGTTTCGGTTAATTTCTCCTGAGCTGTCTTGTCCCATGATGTTTCGGTTACTTTCTCCAGAGCTGTCTTGTCCCATGATGTTTCGGTTACTTTCTCCAGAGCTGTCTTCTCCCTCAATTCCAGTGATGTTTCGGTTACTTTCTTCTGAGCTGTCTTGTCCCTCAATTACTGTGATGTTTCGGTTACTTTCTCCTGAGCTGTCTTGTCCCTCAATTACTGTGATGTTTCGGTTACTTTCTCCTGAGCTGTCTTGTCCCTCAATTACTGTGATGTTTCGGTTACTTTCTCCTGAGCTGTCTTGTCCCTCAATTCCCATGATGTTTCGGTTACTTTCTCCTGAGCTGTCTTGTCCCTCAATTCCAGTGATGTTTCGGTTACTTTCTCCTGAGCTGTCTTGTCCCTCAATTCCCATGATGTTTCGGTTACTTTCTCCAGAGCTGTCTTGTCCCTCAATTCCTGTGATGTTTCAGTTACTTTCTCCTGAGCTGTCTTGTCCCTCAATTACTGTGATGTTTCGGTTACTTTCTCCTGAGCTGTCTTGTCCCTCAATTACTGTGATGTTTCGGTTACTTTCTCCTGAGCTGTCTTGTCCCTCAATTCCATGATGTTTCGGTTACTTTCTCCTGAGCTGTCTTGTCCCTCAATTCCGTGATGTTTCGGTTACTTTCTCCAGAGCTGTCTTGTCCCTCAATTCCCATGATGTTTCGGTTACTTTCTCCTGAGCTGTCTTGTCCCTCAATTACTGTGATGTTTTGGTTACTTTCTCCTGAGCTGTCTTGTCCCTCAATTCCCATGATGTTTGAGTTACTTTCTCCAGAGCTGTCTTGTCCCTCAATTCCGTGATGTTTCGGTTAATTTCTCCTGAGCTGTCTTGTCCCTCAATTCCCATGATGTTTCTGTTACTTTCTCCTGAGCTGTCTTGTCCCTCAATTCCCATGATGTTTCGGTTAATTTCTCCTGAGCTGTCTTGTCCCTCAATTCCCATGAGGTTTCAGTTACTTTCTCCAGAGCTGTCTTGTACCTCAATACACATGATGTTTCAGTTACTTTCTCCAGAGCTGTCTTGTCCCTCAATTACTGTAATGTTTTGGTTACTTTCTCCAGAGCTGTCTTGTCCCTCAATTACTGTGATGTTTTGGTTACTTTCTCCTGAGCTGTCTTGTCCCTCAATTCCCATGATGTTTTGGTTACTTTCTCCTGAGCTGTCTTGTCCCTCAATTCCCATGATGTTTCGGTTACTTTCTCCAGAGATGTCTTGTTCCTCAATTCCCATGATGTTTTCAGTTACTATCTCCAGAGCTGTCTTGTCCCTCAATTCCAGTGATGTTTCTGTAAATTTCTCCTATGCTGTCTTGTCCCTCAATTCCCATGATGTTTTGGTAAATTTCTCCGGAGCTGTCTTGTCCCTCAATTACTGTGATGTTTCTGTTACCTTTTCTAGAGCTGTCTTGTCCTTCAATTCCAGTGATGTTTCTGTAAATTTCTCTTGAGCTGTATTGTCCCTCAATTCCCATGAAGTTTCGGTTACTTTCTCCTCAGCTATCTTGTCCCTCAATTCGGTGATGTTTTGGTTACTTTCTCCAGAGCTGTCTTGTCCCTCAATTCCAGTGATGTTTCTGTAAATTTCTGTTGAGCTGTATTGTCCCTCAATTCCCGTGAAGTTTCGGATACTTTCTCCTGAGCTGTCTTGTTCCTCAATTCCGGTGATGTTTTGGTTAATTTCTCCTGAGCTGTCTTGTTCCACAATTCTGGTGATGTTTTGGTTAATTTCTCCTGAAATGTCTTGTGCCTCAATTCCAGTGATGTTTCGGTTACTTTCTCCAGAGCTATCTTGTCCCCAATTCCAGTGATGTTTCTGTAAATTTCTCCTGAGCTGTCTTGTCCCTCAATTACTGTGATGTTTCGGTTACCTTCTATTGAGCTGTCTTAGTCCCTCAATTACTGTGATGTTTCGGTGACTTTCTCCTGAGCTGTCTTGTCCCTCAATTACTGTGATGTTTCGGTTACCTTCTCCTGAGCTGTCTTGTCCCTCAATTCCCATGATGTTTCGGTTACTTTCTCCAGAGCTGTCTTATCCCTCAATTCCAGTGATGTTTTGGTAAATTTCTCCTGAGCTGTCTTGTCCCTCAATTACTGTGATGTTTCGGTTACCTTCTATTGAGCTGTGTTGTCCCTCAATTCCCATGATGTTTCGGTTACTTTCTCCAGAGCTGTCTTGTCCCTCAATTCCCATGATGTTTTCAGTTAATTTCTCCTGAGCTGTCTTGTCCCTCAATTACTGTCTTGTCCCTCAATTACTGTGATGTTTCGGTTACTTTCTTCAGAGCTGTCTTGTCCCTCAATTCCAGTGATGTTTCTGTAAATTTCTCCTGAGCTGTCTTGTCCCTCAATTCCAGTGATGTTTCGGTTACCTTCTCCAGAGCTGTCTTGTCCTTCAATTCCAGTGATGTTTTTGTAAATTTCTCCTGAGCTGTATTGTCTCTCAATTCCCATGAAGTTTCGGTGACTTTCTCCTGATCTATCTTGTCCCTCAATTACTGTGATGTTTTGGTTACTTTCTCCTGAGCTGTCTTGTCCCTCAATTCCTTTGATGTTTTGGTTACTTTCTCCAGAGCTGTCTTGTCCCTCAATTCCAGTGATGTTTCGGTAAATTTTTCTTGAGCTATATTGTCCCTCAATTCCCGTGAAGTTTCGGTTACTTTCTCCTGAGCTGTCTTGTTCCTCAATTACTGTAATGTTTTGGTTACTTTCTCCTGAGCTGTCTTGTCCCTCAATTCCAGTGATGTTTCTGTAAATTTCTCCTGAGCTGTCTTGTCCCTGAATTCCCGTGAAGTTTCGGTTACTTTCTCCTGAGCTGTCTTGTCCCTCAATTCCAGTGATGTTTCGGTTACCTTCTCCTGAGCTGTCTTGTCCCTCAATTACTGTGATGTTTCGGTTATTTCTCCTGAGCTGTCTTGTCCCTCAATTCCCATGATGTTTCGATTACTTTCTCCTGAGCTGTCTTGTCCCTCAATTACTGTGATATTTCGGTTACCTTCTCCTGAGCTGTATTGTCCCTCAATTACTGTGATGTTTCGGTTACTTTCTCCTGAGCTGTCTTGTCCCTCAATTCCCATGATGTTTCTGTTACTTTCTCCTGAGCTGTCTTGTCCCTCAATTCCCATGATGTTTCGGTTAATTTCTCCTGAGCTGTCTTGTCCCTCAATTCCCATGATGTTTCTGTTACTTTCTCCTGAGCTGTCTTGTCCCTCAATTCCAGTGATGTTTCGGTAAATTTCTCCGGAGCTGTCTTGTCCCTCAATTCCAGTGATGTTTCTGTAAATTTCTCCTATGCTGTCTTGTCCCTCAATTACCATGATGTTTCGGTAAATTTCTCCTGAGCTGTCTTGTCCCTGAATTACTGTGATGTTTCGGTTACCTTCTCCAGAGCTGTCTTGTCCCTCAATTCAAGTGATGTTTCTGTAAATTTCTCTTTAACTGTATTGTCCCTCAATTCCCGTGAAGTTTCGGTTACTTTCTCCTGAGGTGTCTTGTCCCTCAATTACTGTGATGTTTTGTTTACTTTCTCCTGAGCTGTCTTTACCACAATTCTGGTGATGTTTCGGTAAATTTCTCTTGAGATCTATTGTCCCTCAATTACTGTCTTGTCCCTCAATTACTGTGATGTTTCGGTTACTTTCTCCTGAGCTGTCTTGTACCTCAATTCCCATGATGTTTTGGTTACTTTCTCCAGAGCTGTATCGTCCCTCAATTCCAGTGATGTTTTTGTAAATTTCTCCTGAGCTGTCTTGTCCCTCAATTCCAGTGATGTTTCGGTTAAAATCTCCTAAGCTGTCTTGTCCCTCAATTCCAGTGATGTTCGGTTAATTTCTCCTGAGCTGTCATGTCCCTCAATTCCCATGATGTTTCGGTTACTTTCTCCAGAGCTGTCTTGTCCCTCAATTCCAGTGATGTTTCGGTAAATTCTCCTGAGCTGTCTTGTCCCTCAATTACTGTGATGTCTTGGTTACTTTCTCCTGAGCTGTCTTATCCCACAATTCCGGTGATGTTTCGGTTAATTTCTCCTGAGCTGTCTTGTCCCTCAATTACTGTGATGTTTCGGTTACCTTCTATTGAGCTGTCTTATCCCTCAATTCCAGTGATGTTTTGGTAAATTTCTCCTGAGCTGTCTTGTCCCTCAATTACTGTGATGTTTCGGTTACCTTCTCTTGAGCTGTGTTGTCCCTCAATTCCCATGATGTTTCGGTTACTTTCTCCAGAGCTGTCTTGTCCCTCAATTCCAGTGATGTTTCAGTTAATTTCTCCTGAGCTGTCTTGTCCCTCAATTCCTGTGATGTTTCGGTTACTTTCTCCAGAGCTGTCTTGTCCCTCAATTCCAGTGATGTTTCTGTAAATTTCTCCTGAGCTGTCTTGTCCCTCAATTCCAGTGATGTTTCGGTTACTTTCTCCAGAGCTGTCTTGTCCCTCAATTCCAGTGATGTTTCTGTAAATTTCTCCTGAGCTGTATTGTCCCTCAATTCCCATGAAGTTTCGGTTACTTTCTCCTGAGCTGTCTTGTCCCTCAATTACTGTGATGTTTTGGTTACTTTCTCCTGAGCTGTCTTGTCCCTCAATTCCTGTGATGTTTTGGTTACTTTCTCCAGAGCTGTCTTGTCCCTCAATTCCAGTGATGTTTCTGTAAATTTCTCTTGAGCTGTATTGTCCCTCAATTCCCGTGAAGTTTCGGTTACTTTCTCCTGAGCTGTCTTGTCCCTCAATTACTGTGATGTTTCGGTTACCTTCTCCTGAGCTGTCTTGTCCCTCAATTACTGTGATGTTTCGGTTACTTTCTCCTGAGCTGTCTTGTCCCTCAATTCCCGTGATGTTTCGATTACTTTCTCCTGAGCTGTCTTGTCCCTCAATTACTGTGATATTTCGGTTACCTTCTCCTGAGCTGTATTGTCCCTCAATTACTGTGATGTTTCGGTTACTTTCTCCTGAGCTGTCTTGTCCCTCAATTCCCATGATGTTTCTGTTACTTTCTCCTGAGCTGTCTTGTCCCTCAATTCCCATGATGTTTCGGTTAATTTCTCCTGAGCTGTCTTGTCCCTCAATTCCCATGATGTTTCTGTTACTTTCTCCTGAGCTGTCTTGTCCCTCAATTCCAGTGATGTTTCGGTAAATTTCTCCTGAGCTGTCTTGTCCCTCAATTCCAGTGATGTTTCTGTAACTTTCTCCTATGCTGTCTTGTCCCTCAATTACCATGATGTTTCGGTAAATTTCTCCTGAGCTGTCTTGTCCCTGAATTACTGTGATGTTTCGGTTACCTTCTCCAGAGCTGTCTTGTCCCTCAATTCAAGTGATGTTTCTGTAAATTTCTCTTTAACTGTATTGTCCCTCAATTCCCGTGAAGTTTCGGTTACTTTCTCCTGAGGTGTCTTGTCCCTCAATTACTGTGATGTTTTGTTTACTTTCTCCTGAGCTGTCTTTTCCCACAATTCTGGTGATGTTTCGGTAAATTTCTCTTGAGATCTATTGTCCCTCAATTACTGTCTTGTCCCTCAATTACTGTGATGTTTCGGTTACTTTCTCCTGAGCTGTCTTGTACCTCAATTCCCATGATGTTTCGGTTACTTTCTCCAGAGCTGTATCGTCCCTCAATTCCAGTGATGTTTTTGTAAATTTCTCCTGAGCTGTCTTGTCCCTCAATTCCAGTGATGTTTCGGTTAAAATCTCCTAAGCTGTCTTGTCCCTCAATTCCAGTGATGTTCGGTTAATTTCTCCTGAGCTGTCATGTCCCTCAATTCCCATGATGTTTCGGTTACTTTCTCCAGAGCTGTCTTGTCCCTCAATTCCAGTGATGTTTCGGTAAATTCTCCTGAGCTGTCTTGTCCCTCAATTACTGTGATGTCTTGGTTACTTTCTCCTGAGCTGTCTTATCCCTCAATTCCGTGATGTTTGTTAATTTCTCCAGAGCTGTCTTGTCCCTCAATTCAGGTGATGTTTGGTTAATTTCTCCTGAGCTGTCTTGTCCCTCATTTCCCATGATGTTTCTGTTACTTTCTCCAGAGCTGTCTTGTCCCTCAATTCCAGTGATGTTTCTGTTAATTTCTCTTGAACTGTATTGTCCCTCAATTCACGTGAATTTTCAGTTACTTTCTCCTGAGCTGTCTTGTCCCTCAATTACTGTGATGTTTCGGTTACCTTCTCCTGAGCTGTCTTGTCCCTCAATTACTGTGATGTTTCAGTTACTTTCTCCTGAGCTGTCTTGTCCCTTAATTCCGGGGATGTTTCAGTTACTTTCTGCAGAGCTGTCTTGTCCCTCATTTCCCACGATGTTTTCGGTTACTTTCTCCAGAGCTGTCTTGTCCCTCAATTCCAGTGATGTTTCTGTAAATTTCTCCTATGCTGTCTTGTCCCTCAATTACCATGATGTTTCGGTAAATTTCTCCTGAGCTGTCTTGTCCCTCAATTACTGTGATGTTTCGGTTACCTTCTCCAGAGCTGTCTTGTCCCTCAATTCCAGTGATGTTTCTGTAAATTTCTCTTTAGCTGTATTGTCCCTCAATTCCCGTGAAGTTTCGGTTACTTTCTCCTGAGCTGTCTTGTCCCTCAATTACTGTGATGTTTTGTTTACTTTCTCCTGAGCTGTCTTTTCCCACAATTCTGGTGATGTTTCGGTAAATTTCTCTTGAGATCTATTGTCCCTCAATTACTGTCTTGTCCCTCAATTACTGTGATGTTTCGGTTACTTTCTCCTGAGCTGTCTTGTACCTCAATTCCCATGATGTTTCGGTTACTTTCTCCAGAGCTGTATCGTCCCTCAATTCCAGTGATGTTTTTGTAAATTTCTCCTGAGCTGTCTTGTCCCTCAATTCCAGTGATGTTTCGGTTAAAATCTCCTAAGCTGTCTTGTCCCTCAATTCCAGTGATGTTCGGTTAATTTCTCCTGAGCTGTCATGTCCCTCAATTCCCATGATGTTTCGGTTACTTTCTCCAGAGCTGTCTTGTCCCTCAATTCCAGTGATGTTTCGGTAAATTCTCCTGAGCTGTCTTGTCCCTCAATTACTGTGATGTCTTGGTTACTTTCTCCTGAGCTGTCTTATCCTGCAATTCCGGTGATGTTTCAGTTAATTTCTCCAGAGCTGTCTTGTCCCTCAATTCAGGTGATGTTTCGGTTAATTTCTCCTGAGCTGTCTTGTCCCTCATTTCCCATGATGTTTCTGTTACTTTCTCCAGAGCTGTCTTGTCCCTCAATTCCAGTGATGTTTCTGTTAATTTCTCTTGAGCTGTATTGTCCCTCAATTCCCGTGAATTTTCAGTTACTTTCTCCTGAGCTGTCTTGTCCCTCAATTACTGTGATGTTTCGGTTACCTTCTCCTGAGCTGTCTTGTCCCTCAATTACTGTGATGTTTCGGTTACTTTCTCCTGAGCTGTCTTGTCCCTTAATTCCGGTGATGTTTCGGTTACTTTCTCCAGAGCTGTCTTGTCCCTCATTTCCCACGATGTTTTCGGTTACTTTCTCCAGAGCTGTCTTGTCCCTCAATTCCAGTGATGTTTCTGTAAATTTCTCCTATGCTGTCTTGTCCCTCAATTACTGTGATGTTTCGGTTACTTTCTGCAGAGCTGTCTTGTCCCTCATTTAACATGATGTTTCGGTAAATTTCTCCTGAGCTGTCTTGTCCCTCAATTACTGTGATGTTTCGGTTACCTTCTCCAGAGCTGTCTTGTCCCTCAATTCCAGTGATGTTTCTGTAAATTTCTCTTTAGCTGTATTGTCCCTCAATTCCCGTGAAGTTTCGGTTACTTTCTCCTGAGCTGCCTTGTCCCTCAATTACTGTGATGTTTTGGTTACTTTCTCCTGAGCTCTCTTGTCCCGCAATTCCAGTGATGTTTTGGTAAATTTCTCTTGAGCTGTATTGTCCCTTATTCCCGTGACGTTCCGGTTACTTTCTCCTGAGCTGTCTTGTCCCTCAATTCCCAAGATGTTTCGGTTACTTTCTCCTGAGCTGTCTTGTCCCTCAATTACTGTGATGTTTCGGTTACTTTCTCCTGAGCTGTCTTGTCCCTCAATTCCCGTGATGTTTCGGTTACTTTCTCCTGAGCTGTCTTGTCCCTCAATTCCGGTGATGTTTCGGTTAATTTCTCCTGAGCTGTCTTGTCCCTCAATTCCCGTGATGTTTCGGTTACTTTCTCCAGAGCTGTCTTGTCCCTCAATTCCAGTGATGTTTCGGTTAATTTCTCCTGAGCTGTCTTGTCCCTCAATTCCAGTGATGTTTCTGTAAATTTCTCCTGAGCTGTCTTGTCCCTCAATTACCATGATGTTTCGGTAACTTTCTCCTGAGCTGTCTTGTCCCTCAATTACTGTGATGTTTCGGTTACTTTCTCCTGAGCTGTCTTGTCCCTCAATTACTGTGATGTTTTGTTTACTTTCTCCTGAGCTGTCTTTACCACAATTCTGGTGATGTTTCGGTAAATTTCTCTTGAGATCTATTGTCCCTCAATTACTGTCTTGTCCCTCAATTACTGTGATGTTTCGGTTACTTTCTCCTGAGCTGTCTTGTCCCTCAATTCCCATGATGTTTCGGTTACTTTCTCCAGAGCTGTCTTGTCCCTCAATTCCAGTGATGTTTCTGTAAATTTCTCCTGAGCTGTCTTGTCCCTCAATTCCAGTGATGTTTCGGTTAAATTCTCCTGAGCTGTCTTGTCCCTCAATTCCAGTGATGTTCGGTTAATTTCTCCTGAGCTGTCATGTCCCTCAATTCCCATGATGTTTCGGTTACTTTCTCCAGAGCTGTCTTGTCCCTCAATTCCAGTGATGTTTCGGTAAATTTCTCCTGAGCTGTCTTGTCCCTCAATTACTGTGATGTCTTGGTTACTTTCTCCTGAGCTGTCTTATCCCTCAATTCCGGTGATGTTTCGGTTAATTTCTCCAGAGCTGTCTTGTCCCTCAATTCAGGTGATGTTTCGGTTAATTTCTCCTGAGCTGTCTTGTCCCTCATTTCCCATGATGTTTCTGTTACTTTCTCCAGAGCTGTCTTGTCCCTCAATTCCAGTGATGTTTCTGTTAATTTCTCTTGAACTGTATTGTCCCTCAATTCACGTGAATTTTCAGTTACTTTCTCCTGAGCTGTCTTGTCCCTCAATTACTGTGATGTTTCGGTTACCTTCTCCTGAGCTGTCTTGTCCCTCAATTACTGTGATGTTTCGGTTACTTTCTCCTGAGCTGTCTTGTCCCTTAATTCTGGGGATGTTTCGGGTACTTTCTGCAGAGCTGTCTTGTCCCTCATTTCCCACGATGTTTTCGGTTACTTTCTCCAGAGCTGTCTTGTCCCTCAATTCCAGTGATGTTTCTGTAAATTTCTCCTATGCTGTCTTGTCCCTCATTTACCATGATGTTTCGGTAAATTTCTCCTGAGCTGTCTTGTCCCTCAATTACTGTGATGTTTCGGTTACCTTCTCCAGAGCTGTCTTGTCCCTCAATTCCTGTGATGTTTCTGTAAATTTCTCTTTAGCTGTATTGTCCCTCAATTCCCGTGAAGTTTCGGTTACTTTCTCCTGAGCTGCCTTGTCCATCAATTACTGTGATGTTTTGGTTACTTTCTCCTGAGCTGTCTTGTCCCGCAATTCCAGTGATGTTTTGGTAAATTTCTCTTGAGCTGTATTGTCCCTTATTCCCGTGACGTTCCGGTTACTTTCTCCTGAGCTGTCTTGTCCCTCAATTACTGTGATGTTTCGGTTACTTTCTCCTGAGCTGTCTTGTCCCTCAATTACTGTGATGTTTCGGTTACTTTCTCCTGAGCTGTCTTGTCCCTCAATTCCCAAGATGTTTCGGTTACTTTCTCCTGAGCTGTCTTGTCCCTTAATTACTGTGATGTTTCGGTTACCTTCTCCTGAGCTGTCTTGTCCCTCAATTACTGTGAAGTTTCGGTTACTTTCTCCTGAGCTGTCTTGTCCCTCAATTCCGGTGATGTTTCGGTTAATTTCTCCTGAGCTGTCTTGTCCCTCAATTCCCATGATGTTTCACGTTACTTTCTCCAGAGCTGTCTTGTCCCTCAATTCCAGTGATGTTTCGGTTAATTTCTCCAGAGCTGTCTTGTCCCTCAATTCCAGTGATGTTTCTGTAAATTTCTCCTATGCTGTCTTGTCCCTCAATTACCATGATGTTTCGGTAAATTTCTCCTGAGCTGTCTTGTCCCTCAATTACTGTGATGTTTCGGTTACCTTCTCCAGAGCTGTCTTGTCCCTCAATTCCAGTGATGTTTCTGTAAATTTCTCTTTAGCTGTATTGTCCCTCAATTCCCGTGAAGTTTCGGTTACTTTCTCCTGAGCTGTCTTGTCCCTCAATTACTGTGATGTTTTGTTTACTTTCTCCTGAGCTGTCTTTACCACAATTCTGGTGATGTTTCGGTAAATTTCTCTTGAGATCTATTGTCCCTCAATTACTGTCTTGTCCCTCAATTACTGTGATGTTTCGGTTACTTTCTCCTGAGCTGTCTTGTACCTCAATTCCCATGATGTTTTGGTTACTTTCTCCTGAGCTGTCTTGTCCCGCAATTCCAGTGATGTTTTGGTAAATTTCTCTTGAGCTGTATTGTCCCTTATTCCCGTGACGTTCCGGTTACTTTCTCCTGAGCTGTCTTGTCCCTCAATTACTGTGATGTTTCGGTTACTTTCTCCTGAGCTGTCTTGTCCCTCAATTACTGTGATGTTTCGGTTACTTTCTCCTGAGCTGTCTTGTCCCTCAATTACTGTGATGTTTTGTTTACTTTCTCCTGAGCTGTCTTGTCCCTCAATTCCGGTGATGTTTCAGTTAATTTCTCTTGAGATCTATTGTCCCTCAATTACTGTCTTGTCCCTCAATTACTGTGATGTTTCGGTTACTTTCTCCTGAGCTGTCTTGTCCCTCAATTCCCATGATGTTTTGGTTACTTTCTCCTGAGCTGTCTTGTCCCTCAATTCCAGTGATGTTTTGGTTAATTTCTCTTGAGCTGTCTTGTCCCTCAATTCCCGTGATGTTCGGTTACTTTCTCCTGAGCTGTCTTGTCCCTCAATTACTGTGATGTTTCGGTTACTTTCTCCTGAGCTGTCTTGTCCCTCAATTACTGTGATGTTTCGGTTACTTTCTCCTGAGCTGTCTTGTCCCTCAATTACTGTGATGTTTCGGTTACCTTCTCCTGAGCTGTCTTGTCCCTCAATTACTGTGATGTTTCGGTTACTTTCTCCTGAGCTGTCTTGTCCCTCAATTCCAGTGATGTTTCGGTTAATTTCTCCTGAGCTGTCTTGTCCCTCAATTCCCATGATGTTTCGCTTACTTTCTCCAGAGCTGTCTTGTCCCTCAATTCCAGTGATGTTTCGGTAACTTTCTCCAGAGCTGTCTTGTCCCTCAATTCCAGTGATGTTTCTGTAAATTTCTCCTGAGCTGTCTTGTCCCTCAATTCCAGTGATGTTTCGGTAAATTTCTCTTGAGCTGTCTTGTACCTCAATTCCAGTGATGTTTCGGTAACTTTCTCTTGAGCTGTCTTGTCCCTCAATTCCCGTGATGTTTCGGTTACTTTCTCCAGAGCTGTCTTGTCCCTCAATTACTGTAATGTTTTGGTTACTTTCTCCAGAGCTGTCTTGTCCCTCAATTACTGTGATGTTTTGGTTACTTTCTCCTGAGCTGTGTTGTCCCTCAATTACTGTGATGTTTCGGTTACCTTCTCCTGAGCTGTCTTGTCCCTCAATTCCCATGAAGTTTCGGTTAATTTCTCCTGAGCTGTCTTGTCCCTCAATTCCCATGATGTTTCACTTACTTTCTCCAGAGCTGTCTTGTCTCTCAATTCCAGTGATGTTTCGGTAAATTTCTCCTGAGCTGTCTTGTCCCTCAATTCCCATGATGTTTCAGTTACTTTCTCCAGAGCTGTCTTGTCCCTCAATTCCTGTGATGTTTCGGTAAATTCTCCTGAGCTGTCTTGTCCCTCAATTCCAGTGATGTTTCGGTTACTTTCTCCTGAGCTGTCTTGTCCCTCAATTACTGTGATGTTTCAGTTACCTTCTCCTGAGCTGTCTTGTCCCTCAATTCCCATGATCTTTCTGTTACTTTCTCCTGAGCTGTCTTGTCCCTCAATTCCCATGATGTTTCAGTTAATTTCTCCTGAGCTGTCTTGTCCCTCAATTCCCATGAGGTTTCAGTTACTTTCTCCAGAGCTGTCTTGTACCTCAATACCCATGATGTTTCAGTTACTTTCTCCAGAGCTGTCTTGTCCCTCAATTACTGTAATGTTTTGGTTACTTTCTCCTGAGCTGTCTTGTCCCTCAATTCCCATGATGTTTCGGTTAATTTCTCCTGAGCTGTCTTGTCCCTCAGTTCCCATGATGTTTCGGTTACTTTCTCCAGAGCTGTCTTCTCCCTCAATTCCAGTGATGTTTCGGTTACCTTCTCCTGAGCTGTCTTGTCCCTCAATTCCCATGATGTTTCGGTTAATTTCTCATGAGCTGTCTTGTCCCTCAATTACTGTGATGTTTCGGTTACCTTCTCCTGAGCTGTCTTGTCCCTCAATTACTGTGATGTTTCGGTTACTTTCTACTGAGCTGTCTTGTCCCTTATTTCCGGTGATGTTTCGGTTACTTTCTCCAGAGCTGTCTTGTCCCTCAATTCCCATGATGTTTTCAGTTACTATCTTCAGAGCTGTCTTGTCCCTCAATTCCCATGAAGTTTCGGTTACTTTCTCCGGAGCTGTCTTGTCCCTCAATTCCCATGATGTTTGGTAAATTTCTCCGGAGCTGTCTTGTCCCTCAATTCCAGTGATGTTTCTGTAAATTTCTCTTGAGCTGTATTGTCCCTCAATTCCCGTGAAGTTTCGGATACTTTCTCCTGAGCTGTCTTGTTCCTCAATTTCGGTGATGTTTTGGTTAATTTCTCCTGAGCTGTCTTGTTCCACAATTCCGGTGATGTTTTGGTTAATTTCTCCTGAAATGTCTTGTTCCTCAATTCCAGTGATGTTTCTGTAAATTTCACCTGAGCTGTCTTATGCCTCAATTCCAGTGATGTTTCGGTTACTTTCTCCAGAGCTATCTTGTCCCCCAATTCCGGTGATGTTTCGGTTAATTTCTCCTGAGCTGTCTTGTCCCTCAATTCCCATGATGTTTTGGTTACTTTCTCCTGAGCTGTCTTTTCCCACAATTCTGGTGATGTTTCGGTAAATTTCTCTTGAGATCTATTGTCCCTCAATTACTGTCTTGTCCCTCAATTACTGTGATGTTTCGGTTACTTTCTCCTGAGCTGTCTTGTCCCTCAATTCCCCCATGATGTTTTGGTTACTTTCTCCAGAGCTGTCTTGTCCTTCAATTCCAGTGATGTTTCAGTAAATTTCTCCTATGCTGTCTTGTCCCTCTATTACCATGATGTTTCGGTAAATTTCTCCTGAGCTGTCTTGTCCCTCAATTACTGTGATGTTTCGGTTACCTTCTCCAGAGCTGTCTTGTCCCTCAATTCCAGTGATGTTTCTGTAAATTTCTCTTTAACTGTATTGTCCCTCAATTACTGTGATGTTTTGGTTACTTTCTCCTGAGATGTCTTTTCCCACAATTCTGGTGATGTTTCGGTAAATTTCTCTTGAGATCTATTGTCCCTCAATTACTGTCTTGTCCCTCAATTACTGTGATGTTTCGGTTACTTTCTCCAGAGCTGTCTTGTCCCTCAATTCCAGTGATGTTTCGGTAAATTTCTCTTGAACTGTATTGTCCCTCAATTCACGTGAATTTTCAGTTACTTTCTCCTGAGCTGTCTTGTCCCTCAATTACTGTGATGTTTCGGTTACTTTCTCCTGAGCTGTCTTGTCCCTCAATTCCCATGATGTTTCGATTACTTTCTCCTGAGCTGTCTTGTCCCTCAATTACTGTGATATTTCGGTTACCTTCTCCTGAGCTGTATTGTCCCTCAATTACTGTGATGTTTCGGTTACTTTCTCCTGAGCTGTCTTGTCCCTCAATTCCCATGATGTTTCTGTTACTTTCTCCTGAGCTGTCTTGTCCCTCAATTCCCATGATGTTTCGGTTAATTTCTCCTGAGCTGTCTTGTCCCTCAATTCCAGTGATGTTTCTGTAAATTTCTCCTGAGCTGTCTTGTCCCTAAATTCCAGTGATATTTCGGTTAATTTCTCTTGAGCTGTATTGTCCCTCAATTCCAGTGATGTTTCTGTAAATTTCTCTTGAGCTGTATTGTCCCTTATTCCCGTGATGTTCGGTTACTTTCTCCAGAGCTGTCTTGTCCCTCAATTACTGTGATGTTTTGGTTACTTTCTCCAGAGCTGTCTTGTCCCTCAATTACTGTGATGTTTCGGTTACTTTCTCCTGAGCTGTCTTGTCCCTCAATTCCCAAGATGTTTCGGTTACTTTCTCCTGAGCTGTGTTGTCCCTCAATTACTGTGATGTTTCGGTTACCTTCTCCTGAGCTGTCTTGTCCCTCAATTACTGTGAAGTTTCGGTTAATTTCTCCTGAGCTGTCTTGTCCCTCAATTCCCATGATGTTTCAGTTACTTTCTCCAGAGCTGTCTTGTCTCTCAATTCCAGTGATGTGTCGGTAAATTTCTCCTGAGCTGTCTTGTCCCTCAATTCCCATGATGTTTCAGTTACTTTCTCCAGAGCTGTCTTGTCCCTCAATTACTGTGATGTTTCGGTTACTTTCTCCAGAGCTGTCTTGTCCCTCAATTCCAGTGATGTTTCGGTAAATTTCTCTTGAACTGTATTGTCCCTCAATTCACGTGAATTTTCAGTTACTTTCTCCTGAGCTGTCTTGTCCCTCAATTACTGTGATGTTTCGGTTACTTTCTCCTGAGCTGTCTTGTCCCTCAATTCCCATGATGTTTCGATTACTTTCTCCTGAGCTGTCTTGTCCCTCAATTACTGTGATATTTCGGTTACCTTCTCCTGAGCTGTATTGTCCCTCAATTACTGTGATGTTTCGGTTACTTTCTCCTGAGCTGTCTTGTCCCTCAATTCCCATGATGTTTCTGTTACTTTCTCCTGAGCTGTCTTGTCCCTCAATTCCCATGATGTTTCGGTTAATTTCTCCTGAGCTGTCTTGTCCCTCAATTCCAGTGATGTTTCTGTAAATTTCTCCTGAGCTGTCTTGTCCCTAAATTCCAGTGATATTTCGGTAAATTTCTCTTGAGCTGTATTGTCCCTAAATTCCAGTGATGTTTCGGTAAATTTCTCTTGAGCTGTATTGTCCCTTATTCCCGTTACGTTCCGGTTACTTTCTCCAGAGCTGTCTTGTCCCTCAATTACTGTAATGTTTTGGTTACTTTCTCCAGAGCTGTCTTGTCCCTCAATTACTGTGATGTTTCGGTTACTTTCTCCTGAGCTGTCTTGTCCCTCAATTCCCAAGATGTTTCGGTTACTTTCTCCTGAGCTGTGTTGTCCCTCAATTCCGGTGATGTTTCGGTTAATTTCTCCTGAGCTGTCTTGTCCCTCAATTCCCATGATGTTTCACTTACTTTCTCCAGAGCTGTCTTGTCTCTCAATTCCAGTGATGTTTCGGTAAATTTCTCCTGAGCTGTCTTGTCCCTCAATTCCCATGATGTTTCAGTTACTTTCTCCAGAGCTGTCTTATCCCTCAATTCCTGTGATGTTTCGGTAAATTCTCCTGAGCTGTCTTGTCCCTCAATTCCAGTGATGTTTCGGTTACTTTCTCCTGAGCTGTCTTGTCCCTCAATTACTGTGATGTTTCAGATACCTTCTCCTGAGCTGTCTTGTCCCTCAATTCCCATGATGTTTCAGTTAATTTCTCCTGAGCTGTCTTGTCCCTCAATTCCCATGATGTTTCAGTTAATTTCTCCTGAGCTGTCTTGTCCCTCAATTCCCATGAGGTTTCAGTTACTTTCTCCAGAGCTGTCTTGTACCTCAATACCCATGATGTTTCAGTTACTTTCTCCAGAGCTGTCTTGTCCCTCAATTACTGTAATGTTTTGGTTACTTTCTCCTGAGCTGTCTTGTCCCTCAATTCCCATGATGTTTCAGTTAATTTCTCCTGAGCTGTCTTGTCCCTCAATTCCCATGAGGTTTCAGTTACTTTCTCCAGAGCTGTCTTGTACCTCAATACCCATGATCTTTCTGTTACTTTCTCCTGAGCTGTCTTGTCCCTCAATTACTGTAATGTTTTGGTTACTTTCTCCTGAGCTGTCTTGTCCCTCAATTCCCATGATGTTTCGGTTAATTTCTCCTGAGCTGTCTTGTCCCTCAGTTCCCATGATGTTTCGGTTACTTTCTCCAGAGCTGTCTTCTCCCTCAATTCCAGTGATGTTTCGGTTACCTTCTCCTGAGCTGTCTTGTCCCTCAATTCCCATGATGTTTCGGTTAATTTCTCGTGAGCTGTCTTGTCCCTCAATTACTGTGATGTTTCGGTTACCTTCTCCTGAGCTGTCTTGTCCCTCAATTACTGTGATGTTTCGGTTACTTTCTACTGAGCTGTCTTGTCCCTTATTTCCGGTGATGTTTCGGTTACTTTCTCCAGAGCTGTCTTGTCCCTCAATTCCCATGATGTTTTCAGTTACTATCTCCAGAGCTGTCTTGTCCCTCAATTCCAGTGATGTTTCTGTAAATTTCTCCTATGCTGTCTTGTCCCTCAATTCCCATGATGTTTTGGTAAATTTCTCCGGAGCTGTCTTGTCCCACAATTACTGTGATGTTTCTGTTACCTTCTCCAGAGCTGTCTTGTCCTTCAATTCCAGTGATGTTTCTGTAAATTTCTCTTGAGCTGTATTGTAACTCAATTCCCATGAAGTTTTGGTTACTTTCTCCTCAGCTATCTTGTCCCTCAATTCCGGTGATGTTTTGGTTACTTTCTCCAGAGCTGTCTTGTCCCTCAATTCCAGTGATGTTTCTGTAAATTTCTCTTGAGCTGTATTGTCCCTCAATTCCCGTGAAGTTTCGGATACTTTCTCCTGAGCTGTCTTGTTCCTCAATTTCGGTGATGTTTTGGTTAATTTCTCCTGAGCTGTCTTGTTCCACAATTCCGGTGATGTTTTGGTTAATTTCTCCTGAAATGTCTTGTTCCTCAATTCCAGTGATGTTTCTGTAAATTTCACCTGAGCTGTCTTATGCCTCAATTCCAGTGATGTTTTGGTTACTTTCTCCAGAGCTATCTTGTCCCCAATTCCGGTGATGTTTCGGTTAATTTCTCCTGAGCTGTCTTGTCCCTCAATTCCCATGATGTTTTGGTTACTTTCTCCTGAGCTGTCTTTTCCCACAATTCTGGTGATGTTTCGGTAAATTTCTCTTGAGATCTATTGTCCCTCAATTACTGTCTTGTCCCTCAATTACTGTGATGTTTCGGTTACTTTCTCCTGAGCTGTCTTGTCCCTCAATTCCCCCATGATGTTTCGGTTACTTTCTCCAGAGCTGTCTTGTCCTTCAATTCCAGTGATGTTTCAGTAAATTTCTCCTATGCTGTCTTGTCCCTCTATTACCATGATGTTTCGGTAAATTTCTCCTGAGCTGTCTTGTCACTCAATTACTGTGATGTTTCGGTTACCTTCTCCAGAGCTGTCTTGTCCCTCAATTCCAGTGATGTTTCTGTAAATTTCTCTTTAACTGTATTGTCCCTCAATTACTGTGATGTTTTGGTTACTTTCTCCTGAGATGTCTTTTCCCACAATTCTGGTGATGTTTCGGTAAATTTCTCTTGAGATCTATTGTCCCTCAATTACTGTCTTGTCCCTCAATTACTGTGATGTTTCGGTTACTTTCTCCAGAGCTGTCTTGTCCCTCAATTCCAGTGATGTTTCGGTAAATTTCTCTTGAACTGTATTGTCCCTCAATTCACGTGAATTTTCAGTTACTTTCTCCTGAGCTGTCTTGTCCCTCAATTACTGTGATGTTTCGGTTACCTTCTCCTGAGCTGTCTTGTCCTTCAATTACTGTGATGTTTCGGTTACTTTCTCCTGAGCTGTCTTGTCCCTTAATTCCGGTGATGTTTCGGTTACTTTCTGCAGAGCTGTCTTGTCCCTCATTTCCCACGATGTTTTCGGTTACTTTCTCCAGAGCTGTCTTGTCCCTCAATTCCAGTGATGTTTCTGTAAATTTCTCCTATGCTGTCTTGTCCCTCAATTACCATGATGTTTCGGCAAATTTCTCCTGAGCTGTCTTGTCCCTCAATTACTGTGATGTTTCGGTTACCTTCTCCAGAGCTGTCTTGTCCCTCAATTCCAGTGATGTTTCTGTAAATTTCTCTTTAGCTGTATTGTCCCTCAATTCCCGTGAAGTTTCGGTTACTTTCTCCTGAGCTGTCTAGTCCCTCAATTACTGTGATGTTTTGGTTACTTTCTCCTGAGCTGTCTTGTCCCGCAATTCCAGTGATGTTTTGGTAATTTTCTCTTGAGCTGTATTGTCCCTCAATTCCCGTGAAATTTCGGTTACTTTTTCCTGAGCTGTCTTGTCCCTCAATTATTGTGATGTTTTGGTTACTTTCTCCTGAGCTGTCTTGTCCCACAATTCCGGTGATGTTTCGATTACTTTCTCCAGAGCTGTCTTGTCCCTCAATTCCCATGATGTTTCGGTTAATTTCTCCTGAGCTGTCTTGTCTCTCAATTCCCATGATGTTTCAGTTACTTTCAGAGCTGTATTGTCCCTCAATTACTGTATTGTCCCTTAAGTCCCGTGAAGTTTCGGTTACTTTCTCCTGAGCTGTCTTGTTCCTCAATTCGGTGATGTTTTGGTTACTTTCTCCAGAGCTGTCTTGTCCCTCAATTCCAGTGATGTTTTCGGTTAATTTCTCTTGAGCTGTCTTGTCCCTCAATTCCAGTGATGTTCGGTTAATGTCTCCTGAGCTGTCTTGTCCCTCAATTCCCATGATGTTTCGGTTACTTTCTCCTGAGCTTTCTTGTCCCTCAATTCCAGTGATGTTCGGTTAATTTCTCCTGAGCTGTCTTGTCCCTCAATTACTGTGATGTTTCTGTTACCTTCTCCTGAGCTGTCTTGTCCCTCAATTCCCATGATGTTTCTGTTAATTTCTCCTGAGCTGTCTTGTCCCTCAATTACTGTGATGTTTTGGATACTTTCTCCTGAGCTGTCATGTCCCTCAATTCCCATGATGTTTCGGTTACTTTCTCCAGAGCTGTCTTGTCCTTCAATTCCAGTGATGTTTCTGTTACCTTCTCCTGAGCTGTCTTGTCCCTCAATTCCGGTGATGTTTCTGTAAATTTCTCCTGAGCTTTCTTGTCCCTCAATTCCAGTGATGTTCGGTTAATTTCTCCTGAGCTGTCTTGTCCCTCAATTCCCACAATGTTTTGGTTACTTTCTCCAGAGCTGTCTTGTCCCTCAATTCCGGTGATGTTTTGGTAAATTTCTCCTGAGCTGTCTTGTCCCTCAATTACTGTGATTTTTCGGTTACCTTCTCCTGAGCTGTCTTGTCCCTCAATTACTGTGATGTTTCAGTTAATTTCTCCTGAGCTGTCTTGTCCCTCAATTCCCACAATGTTTCGGTTACTTTCTCCAGAGCTGTCTTGTCCCTCAATTCCAGTGATGTTTCGGTAAATTTCTCCTGAGCTGTCTTGTCCCTCAATTACTGTGATGTTTCGGTTACTTTCTCTTGAGCTGTCTTGTCCCGTAATTCCGTTGATGTTTCAGTTACTTTCTCCAGAGCTATCTTGTCCCTCAATTCCGGTGATGTTTCGGTTAATTTCTCCTGAGCTGTCTTGTCCCTCAATTCCCATGATGTTTCTGTTACGTTCTCCTGAGCTGTCTTGTCCCTCAATTACTGTGATGTTTTGGTTACTTTCTCCTGAGCTGTCTTGTCCCTCAATTCCCATGATGTTTCGGTTACTTTCTCCAGAGCTGTCTTGTCCCTCAATTCCAGTGATGTTTCTGTTACCTTCTCCTGAGCTGTCTTGTCCCTCAATTCCGGTGATGTTTCTGTAAATTTCTCCTGAACTTTCTTGTCCCTCAATTCCAGTGATGTTCGGTTAATTTCTCCTGAGCTGTCTTGTCCCTCAATTCCAATTTTTCAGTTAATTTCTCCTGAGCTGTCTTGTCCCTCAATTCCCACAATGTTTTGGTTACTTTCTCCAGAGCTGTCTTGTCCCTCAATTCCAGTGATGTTTCGGTAAATTTCTCCTGAGCTGTCTTGTCCCTCAATTCCCATGATGTTTCGGTTACTTTCTCTAGAGCTGTCTTGTCCCTCAATTCCAGTGATGTTTAGGTAAATTTCTCCTGAGCTGTCTTGTCCCTCAATTACTGTGATGTTTCGGTTACCTTCTCCTGACCTGTCTTGTCCCTCAATTCCAGTGATGTTTCGGTTAATTTCTCCTGAGCTGTCTTGTCCCTCAATTCCCATGTTTCGGTTCATTTCTCCTGAGCTGTCTTGTCCCTCAATTCCCACGATGTTTCGGTTACTTTCTCCAGAGCTGTCTTGTCCCAGAATTTGTTCATTTAGAGATAATATTTACATTAACAGACTGTCTATTAGTTAAATTTTATAATAGTCTATCAGCCTCTCAAAGTGTAAAATGCCTTATTTAACTATGCAATATTAGAAGGTTTATTTTACAATGTTGCACAAGGGTCATTCATTCCAAAATTCACTTCCTTTGCAAAGAAGACACTTGGCATCCTCTTGATTCCCAGGTAGTCATTTTGTATGGATATTTACTAGAAAAGTTGAGCATTTTTCCTAGAAAGATTTTTTGCATGAAAAATGCTTAAGTCAAGGTTATCCAATTCCTGGTTGCATTTTTCTTTGTTCTTACTCCCCAATCATTGGAATAAACTTAGAATGATTCTTTAATTTTAGATAAAAATATAAAAAATTTAATTTGCATACTTGCCTTGTTCTTCAAAGACACCATCTTGTGACAGATACCACAAATACCTGACTTATCTAAAGCACATAGGAAACATATTTGCTACATTGTTACTCATTCAACAGGGATCAACCAATAACCAATTACATGTTGACAAACCACTGGGAATAAAACAGCACCGTTTTCCTGCCCCCGGAGCAGCAGCATTACCCTACATCAGTAACACTAACCATTAGGATTAATACAGCACAGTTTTCCTGCCCCAAGAGCAGCAGCATTACCCTACACCAGTAATAATAATCACTGGGATAATACAGCACAGTTTTTCTGCCCCAAGAGCAGCATTATTACCCCACACCATCAATACAAACCACTGCGATTAATACAGCACAGTTTTCCTGCCCCAAGAGCAGCAGCATTACCCTACTGCAGTAATACTAACCACTGTGAATAGTTATGCCTACAGCGCAGTTTTCCTGCCCCAGGAGCAGCAGCATTACACCAGTAATAATAATCACTGGGATTAATAAAGCACAGTTTTTCTGCCCCAAGAGCAGCAGTATTACCCCACACCAGTAATACTAACCACTGCGATTAATCAGCACAGTTTTCCTGCCCCAGGAGCAGCAGCATTACCCTAGAGCAGTAATAATAATCACTGGGATTAATACAGCACAGTTTTCTGCCGCAAGAGCAGCAGCATTACCCTACACCAGTAATATTAACCACTGGGATTAATACCGGACAGTTTTCCTGCCGCAGGAGCAGCAGCATTACCCTACACCAGTAATAATAACCACTGGGATTAATACAGCACAGTTTTTCTGCCCCAAGAGCAGCAGTATTACCCCACACCAGTAATACTAACCACTGCGATTAATACAGCACAGTTTTTCTGCCCCAAGAGCAGCAGTATTACCCCACACCAGTAATACTAACCACTGCGATTAATACAGCACAAATTTCCTGCCCCAAGAGCAGCAGCATTACCCTACACCAGTAATATTAACCACTGGGATTAATACCGGACAGTTTTCCTGCCGCAGGAGCAGCAGCATTACCCTACACCAGTAATAATAACCACTGGGATTAATACAGCACAGTTTTTCTGCCCCAAGAGCAGCAGTATTACCCCACACCAGTAATATTAACCACTGCGATTAATACAGCACAAATTTCCTGCCCCAAGAGCAGCAGCATTACCCTACACCAGTAATACTAACCACTCTGTTGCACTTTAATTACTGTCACTTTATAACTGTCTGTTACCTCAATAACTGCTATGTGCATAGAACACTATCTCATAGTATGTTATGTTTATGTTTTTAGAAACTGTCATCTTTTTGCACTACTGTGTACTGGTCGGCGCTGCACTGTCTCTCACTGTGTCTATTGTCCTGTTCATTGTTAGAAATTTCTTGTACTGTCCCGTACTTTTTGCACATGTTTGCACGTGCACTTTATAGGTATTTTATATAGGTATTTTATTTAGTTGTGTAGTCTCATGTGGTCCTGTGTTTGTCCTGTGTTGTTTTTTTGTGGCACCATGGTCCTGGAGGAACGTTGTCTCGTGTACTGTACTAACTGTATATGGTTGAAACGACAATAAAAACAACTTGACTTGACTTGACTTATGAATAGTACTGCCTACAGCGCAGTTTTCCTGCCCCATGAGCAGCAGCATTACCCTACACCAGTAATACTAACCACTGGAAATAGTAATGCCTACAGCGCAGTTTTCCTGCCCAAGGAGCAGCTGCATTACCCTATACCAGTAATACTAACCACTGGGATTAATACAGCACAGTTTTCCTGCCCCAAGAGCAGCAGCATTACCCTACACCAGTAATATTAACCACTGGAAATAGTAATGCCTACAGCGCAGTTTTCCTGCCCAAGGAGCAGCTGCATTACCCTATACCAGTAATACTAACCACTGGGATTAATACAGGACAGTTTTCCTGCCCCAAGAGCAGCAGCATTACCCTACACCAGTAATATTAACCACTGTGATTAATAATGCTCACAGTGCAGTTTTCCTGCCCCAAGAGCAGCAGCATTACCCTAAACCAGTAAAACCAACCACTGGGATTAATAATGCTCAAAGCACAGTTTTCCTCGAAGAAAACCTCAGCGACTGCTAATTGCTGAACACACCACAGAACAGATTAGATTTTGGTTTTTTGTCACTCCAACACCAGTCACTTGAATTTAGACCCTCTGATTTTAGTTATTTTCTTCCAAACATCCTAACGTGCTTCAGTTAGTTGGAGTTCAACATGTTCTGTGATGAGCAGAGCTGATATAATGCTACCTAAGCTAATGCTAACTGGCTATTTGACTAATAACAATGTTCTCTTTGACTCAAGATATCTGAAAAAGTTAAACCCAGATTACCAAATAAACTTAAAAAAAAATCTTACCTTTGGAGAAAGTGTACTCACGTCTCAAATTCTTCCAAACGACGCACACCCCCTCTACCGACACTGCTGAGAATGTTTTTTTTTCTTTACTTGATCCCGCCTGTTTTTTAATTCTTAGACCTGCCTCCTCTATGTTTATATTGGTTATTTTTGTGAACCAATCATATTTCGTTCTGCCCTCAGAACATGTTTGTGTATGTGAAACTCCCATCTGCGTTTGTTAGAGGTCGACTGATATATCGGTTTTGCCGATTAATCGACACCGTTAACTATTTCTGAAACTATCGATAATTGCCGAAAATCCACACCGATAATTTTCCCCCATTGTGTCTGGTGCTGGAGCGGCTGGGAAGGGTGCGCTGTCATTATACAGTATGAGAGCGCCCTCTAGAGGCGAAATAAATACTATCACTGATGCCTCGTGGTGGTTGTTTTGACACGTGAGACTGCACGTTGAATGCACCAGAACACTGCACAGAGCTGAACAATGCAGATTTAAAACGCCAACAACTAAATATATGGTATGTATACAGTACATGTTGTCATATCATTATATAGCAATTCATTTCTTGAATAGATGCTGCATTAATAGAGAACAGCAGTATGTTTACAGACCAGGCTGAGAGGACGCTAACATTAAAGCTAACCTCAAGCAATTAGAACAATGTGACAAAAAACACTCAAGTCCTACCCAAATGTTTAAATAAAATGTATTACCATCTATTTGCATTAGTTTTATTTCATTCAACGTAACATGTGATCACATTAAACACTACTGATGATGCTTGTGAGCCGCACTGCAGTTCATGACTGACTGATGAGAGAAAGAATATTGGGATGTAATTAACTACAAACTCAGAAACGGTAATTTCCCTTTTCTATGAGGTGTGTAAATGTCCTGATCTAAGGGGGAGAGATTGAATCTGCACCGGCTGATGCACACTCTGTCACGGGACGCTCACCCCCACAATAAAAATGTCTAAAGCTCCTTTTAAACAATGTAGATTTACTTTAGCAGCTATTCTGCACAAGAAAAAAAATTTTTATCTGAGAATGTTGAATATAATATTACAAATATTTTTTAGATAAAAAATAAATATCTAAAAATCCTTAAAAAAGATGCATTCACGAGAAGCTGCTTTTCAGATATTTAGACTTGCTTTTAGAGCAAATATCTTGAATATAAGTACATATTGTCTTTACTGCAGTATAACCAAGTGAAAAAATACACACATATATATATAACACACTTATATTTAAGAGACATTCTTTTAAAGCAAGTCTAAATATCTTATATGTTGCTTCTCAAGTAAATGTATCTTGTTTTAACCCTCTACAGCATGGAAAATTTTCTTAAATCCCATATTCAGTACATGTTTCTTTTAAATGATTGCAACCAATTAAAATGGTCAAACAAGTATCATAGAACAGTCCAATAAGGTGTGGGAGTCACTATCAAGCACCATTTGGAGGTGGGACTTCCTTTTCTGACACATGGTCACAGGAGCACACGGTGTGAGAAGGTACGATTATTTTCTTTAGTATTCTTATTTAAAATGACATGAACTGTACATAAAATATGTATGTGTGTGTATGAGTGTGTAGAGAAGCCTTTTGTCAGGTTTTATGAAGTTTTATTTATTTTGCATGTTCAGAAATGTTCAAGCAAAGTTGTGTGAAAAGGTGTCCTTTTCAAGGATGTCTTTTCTGACAATGTATTTGGATGTTATCACATATTATCACATGTATTAGTGCACAATATAACCTATAACTATAGTTGTATTCATTTATTTATTTATTTAATTTTACTGCTTTTAACACATTTTGACAGAAAAATGGACATAAGATTGTTCTATGGAAGAAAAGAGCAGGATCCGCATGTTAGGCAAATCGCATCTGACAGTGAGGACAGTGAGATAGATAGCAGTGACAGTGAGGAGGAGTGGAATGGAGAAAAAGGTTTGAGCAGAAGTGAAAAAATAACTTGAAGTTCTGACAGTATCTCTGGTTATCATTCAAATTATTGGTTTATACAGCAGACAGCATACATATTAGGGGTCAAATATCAAGCTGTAGTTATTCTTGTTGTATTTTCATTGGCATTGGAAACTTACTTTTCATATATTTGTATAGACACTCTAGATACCAGTGAGCATGAAGATGAAAACACAGATGAAGATGACAGTCTGTCTGAAGATGACAGTAGTTTTTCCAAGACCCCTCGATGGAAGACGTATCACACCACTGCCTCTCCAGTACGCCCTGAATGGTTATTAAATTCTGTCTCCATACCAATATTTCAAAAGTCTTCTCTCCAACGACCTCTTTGAGCTTATTGTTAATGAGTCAAACCTGTACAGCATCCAGTGCAATCCTGCCAAGCCGCTAAACCTTACTGTTCAAGAACTTGAACAGTTCTTTGGCACTGTGCTCCACATGTCATTATTTGGTCTTCCAGCCAACCGCATGTTTTGGGGCCAAAGTAGCCGTATTGCACATGTTGCTGATGTGATGCCTCTTGCACGATGGGAGGCTATCAAAAGATTTCTCAATTTCAGTGACAACAGTTGTCAGCCCACGAGAGATATGCTGACTACGATGAGCTATACAAGTGTCACGATCCCCTGTTTTCTGCCCCGTGTTTCACCTGTCACCTCTCATGAACTACAATTCCCACAATTCCCGGCCCTCATCACTGCCAGCTTTCATCATTGTTTTCACCTGTTTGTCATTTGATCTTCATTACCCCTCTGTATTTAAGCCCGGTTGTTTGTTCAGTCTCTGTCGATCGTTGAATGTAGATGTTTCAATGTTATCCTTGCCCTCTGTGGATGTTTCCCCAGCCTGTGTTCTTCTTGGATGTCTTTTCATGTTTTTGTTTTGTTTTCCCATCGTGGACGTTTTATTTGTTCCAGTCTTGTTTGTCTTCATCATTGTTTCAATAAAACCGCACTTAGATCCTCACACCTCGTCTTCCTTCGTCTGCCTTCATAACAACAAGATTCGGCCTCTACTAAATCACATCCTTACCAAGCTGAAACAACTTCTTATGCGTGAGACATTGAGTGTGGATGAACAAATGGTGCCATTTGGCAAGGGTCGACCAGGATCAAGCAGTATCTACCCAGTAAACGAAGAAAATGGGGTTACAAAATACTGGTTCTTGCTGGATCAGATGGTGTTCCACACAATTTTGAAGTTTATACTGGGAAAGCTGTCCATACACCTGAGCTTCCAGATATAGGGGCAAGTGGCAATGTAGTACTGCGCCTGGCAGAACCAGTACCAAAGAATAGCAATTTCAAGCTTTTCTTTGACAACTGGTTTAGCTCAGTCACACTGATGCTCGTGCTGTCCCAGCAAGGCATCCACTGTCTAGGTACAGTACGCTCTAATCGCTTGCCAGGAAGTTCCATGATGCCAGACGCTGATCTGAAAAAATCTGGCCGTGGGTCCTTCCAGGAAAAAACAGCCTATGTTTGAGATACCCAGCTGCATGCAGTCAAATGGTATGACAACAGGCCAGTCACCCTCCTCAGTAGCTACGTAGGTGCTCACCCTGTATCCCATGTCGACAGATGGGACAAAGGCCAAAAGAAAACCATCAAGGTCCCATGCACTGCAGCAGTATCCGCATACAATCAGCACATGGGAGGTGTCGACTTGTTGGATTCACTGATTGCTATATATCATACCAAGATCAACATTTAAACAAGCGTAACAGTGCAGAATACAAACAAAAATATCAATGAATATTATTGAAGCATTAAAAAAGCATAAGACATTGCAATTCACTAGTTTACCCTAATTTCACATTAAAGACCCCTCACCAGAAGAGAAGTGATCATTGGTTTTAGGGTAATAAAGAGCAATTACCTCACACTTTTCAAGTGTGAGGTAATTGAAGAAGAGAAAGAGAAACCCTAAGGCATGTAAGAAGTGTAACATATAAAATACAGCATGTAAAATGCTATGTATGTAGAAAGTACCAGTGTGGGAGTATTTTACGGAAGTGTCGCCAGGACAGCACAGTGTAATATCTGTGACAAAATAATCAGCATGGGACATCAACATCTGCAGGTACAAATACCACCAACATGTGGAGTCATCTCATGCACAACCATCCAGCAGTTCAGTTTGGATGTATATCTTTTATTCACTTCATTGTATTTAAAAAAGTAAAAAAATGTTCATGGTTCAGTCAGTTCTGTTTATTTTTGTAATAAAGTTCAGCAGATTTTACCACTAGTGTTTGTTATGGGTTATTTTTAAGGATGCATATGGACTGCATGTGTGGAGTTTGACCACGTTTTTTTGCACATGCGAGGACTGGTTATGCAAATTTAGAATTAATCGTACCTTAATTATTTATAGCCCAGAGTCTCTTCCAATTTAGTGAACATGTGTAATGTGAATTCTATTGTTTTAAACCGTTATACTTGTCCTTAAAGCCTGGTTGAAAATACATCACATGTTTTTGGTGGTTTAAGCATGAGTTAAATGCATAAAATGCTGCGAATGTTATAAGCATGTATCAAGGTGATGTGGGGGTGGGGGGTGGGGCAAGAGTTGAGTAAGGGATGACATTCAATTATGTTAGGTTAGGGTTAGGCAAAGTTTTCATAACCAAATTTTTAAAGGTGCATTCAGGAATTTTGGGCTAATTTAAAAGGTTTTTGTTTAGACCACTCTCTAAAATAGTATCAGTGGAACTCATACAAGTTTCCCTCGAACTTTTTAAAATGATGTGTGAAGTCAATGTATGTTAGTAATGGACAGATTTCAGCGTTTATGCAAATGCAACTGGAGAGCAACGTGTAATTTTATTTTCTTTAACACAGTTATCGTAAGGGAGGGCCCATCTACCTCCATCTCTATGAACTGGCATATGTCATTATTCATTTAGCAGCTTGGCACAGCGATTGTTGTGGATTTTGTGTAAACCATGACTTTGGTTGCTTGGAAACAAAACGAGTTCTTCAAATACAATATTCATGGACTTGCTAAATATCATCATCAAAACGATTCCTATCTTTCCTGTATCACTAGATAGTTGAGGTTTGTTTCACTCTAAGCAGTTCTCTAATAAAGGTTTTAACTGTCTTTAGAAAAAATGTGAAACGTAGACAGTCTCCAAAGATTATTGATATGAGGGACAATAATAATCTATACTTAAAGGGGACCTATTATGCAAAATGTACTTTTACATGGTGTTTGTACATGAATGTGAGTCGGCAGTGTGTGTACACAACCACCCTACAATGTTAAAAGTGCACCCGCTCCTCTTTCTTATATTTCTATTCATCAAATCTGTGTCAAAATTAACGGTTTTCGTTTCTGCTCTAAAGTGACATCACATTAGATCAGGCCTCGCCCATGACTGGTGACAGACTCCACCCTATTATCATAGCTCCTCCCCTGAATGATCTACACACAGCTCTCTGTCTCAGCTTCGTAAGCGTCATACGTGTTGTGTTGTTGGGTGTAAAATTGAACATAAGAGTCTTCATGTACTCTCCGCATCAGAGCCACTGAAGATGCAGTGGACAAGTTTTGTTTTTGAAGGAAATGTGCTCCAAAATGTACAAAAATATGTGTATGTTTGTGCAAATAATTTTACACCGGACTTCTTTGTGAATGAGTGTCAATATAAAGAAAGATTTTCAAAAATGTTGATACTCAAGCATGGATCAGCACCAACTGTTCGTGTTCCAGCTTTATATCCTGAAGATGTACGTATCGCACTTTATATTTTGTGAATGTTTGCAAATCTCCTTTCCGAATGTGCTTGTTAGCTGATTCCACGGCTAATGCAGCCAAAGTTAGTATTATCTTTGATTGTATTCACGGAGACCAGTCTCATGTTTATATGTGTTTTTGTTCATGTCTTGATTCCATGTCTTTTATTTTGAAAAGTTTAGTTCCTGTTTCCATAGTCATGTGATGTCCTGTTTTCCCTCCATGTTCATGTGTCTTGTTTTCATTGGTTTATTGTTTCATTAGGTTGTTATCAGTTCTAGTTTGTAATTGGTTTATGCTTATTGTCTTGTTATCTTGTTTAGAGTTCTGTTTGTTCATTGGCTTATGTTTCCCCATTTCCATGTATTTAAGCCCTCATGTTTGTCATTGTCCTTTGTCGAGTATTGTTAATGTTCAAACGTTCAAGTCATAGTCAAGTCATAGTCAAGTCATAGTCAAGTCATAGTCAAGTTCATGTTTAGTTCTCGTTTATTGTTAGGGTTTTTGGAATTCACGTTTTGTTGAATAAACTGCACTTGGGTTCATCCTTGACAGCTACGTTACAACCAGAGCTATGTCATTATTTTTTATTTTACATACATTATATGGCTGAACTCCGGTATTTACGCTGTCAGTTTTATTGCTTCTGATTTTTTGTTGCTGTAGTAACTGAAGCATGAGCTGTAAAGGCACAGCCCTCTTCCGAAAAGGGGGTGGGTAGCAGCAGCTCATTTGCATTTAAAGAGACACATACGAAACCAGCGTGTTTTTGATTCCACCCAAAAAGAGCCATTTATAACATGGTATAATAAATTATTTGTTATATACATTCTGGGGACACCTGAGACTTATATTACATCTTGTAAAAATGGGCATAATAGGTCTCCTTTAACTGTAGAAGTCTATTCGCTTGAATTCTGATGTTTGTTTTCAGGCAAACAATTATATTATAGTAATAACAAATAACTTTAGAAATGTTCTCAAACTCCAAAATTTTCCAGATGCAAATGATATTCCAGAGCTGGCGGGGGTAGCAGAGATGATCATGCTTATCCACATTGATGGCAGTACAGCGTTTAACACCACTGTTGTATCGGAACTTAAAATACACGAAGAATAGCAATGCTAACGCTTGCTAGAAGAACTACTGAATGCCCTTAAAGTGTTTGCGAAATTATTTTGATGTGATAAAAGCTCAGCCTTTTCAATGGAAGCTAGTGTTAAATGTGGATAAAACTAAGCTTATGCTTTTTACAAATTCAAGGAATGTGAAATGGACTGAAAGAATTTGCACTCTTGCAAAAATGGTGACATGTAATGTTCATGAGATCAGGCATCAAATTACAGTACTATCATGAACAAAAGTGAACTCATGAAAGATGCTCATTTTGAATGAGTGTTTTGGGGTAATGGGAAACCGTAGACAGACTACAGCACTACCTACCTTCCATTAAGCAGTGATTTAGTGGGTCTGTTTGCACTGCTGCCTGATCTGCATAATTCTGTGAAATAGTGAATTGAGTATTGTAGGGCTCGTATTGATACAGATTTTCAGATTCTATTCCATTCCGATTAACAAGCTCTCGATTCGCTTTGATTCAGATTCGATATCAAGATCAATTCATATGTATATATTTTTTGTCCAGTTTGCTTACATATGAAATAGCTTCTTCCAGATAATGTTGTTATTTATACAGTGGACCACCTAACTAAATACATTATGAAATTAATGTTTCTAGTCACATTTTAGCTTTTAAAAAATTACCAAATCTATGTATTCCATCAATAAATATGTTATTATATTGCATCTATTATATTTTGATGTTTATTGTTTTCAAGCATAATTTGTACCAATTACGTATATACATTGATTTGCTGAACACATGCTAAAAACCGCCACTGTCTCGTTAAGATAACCAGCAGTTCTGTAAAGAGCGTCTGTAAAACCTCCTAAAATATGCCTAAAATTTTTAGGCATATTGTGTGAAAATTGGTTGCAAATGTGTGTGATTTCCTTTTATTGTAGTAGAGGGTTATCAATAGAGTAAAACATATCTTAAGATTTAAGTATCAATATTGTATTGCAGTCAGTTATTTGCATGTGCCGTCTGCTCTGGTTTAGCACCTGATTCTAGGACTGGGAAAAAATATCGTTTTACCAATGTCATGATCTTCATTTGAGAAGATCATGACATCGGTAAATCAATATTTTTTCATGCAATTATTATAAATAATTGGGTTTGGATCAGCAATTTCATTTTGATCTATCAAATAACTGAAGGACACAGTAATATTTCGGTAGTGAAATTAGGTTTATTGGATGAACAGAAAATGTGCAATATGCATCAGGTGCATACATTTGGGCACCCTTGGCATTTTGTTGATTTGAATACCTGTAACTACCTAGCACTGATTATCTGGAACACACAATTGGTTTGGTGAACTCATATACAGTCTTGAACTTCATATACAGGTGCATCCAATCATGAGAAAAGGTATTTAAGGTGGCCAATTTCAAGTTGTTGTTCTCTTTCACTCTCCTCTGAAGAGTGGCAACATGGGGGCCTCAAAACAACTCTCAAATGACCTGAAAACAAAGATTGTTCAACATTATGGTTTAGGGGAAGGCTACAAAAAGCTATCGCAGAGATTTAAGCTGTCAGTGTCCACTGTGAAGAACATAATGAGGAAATTAAAGACCACAGTCACAGTTCTTGTTAAGGCCAGAAGTGGCAGGCCAAATAAAATATCGGAGAAGCAAAGGCGAAGGATGGTGAGAATGGAGGTGGTCTGTGGGCTGTTTTTGACCAAAGACCTACAACATCATCTTGCTGCAGATGGTGTCACTGTGCATCGTTCAACAATTCAGCGCACTTTGCACAAGAGAAGCTGTACGGGAGAGTGATGCGGAAGAAGCCTTTTCTGCACACACGCCACAAACAGACTCGCTTGAGGTATGCAAACACACATTTGGACAAGCCAGCTTCATTTTGGAAGAAGGTGCTGTGGACTGATGAAACAAAGATGGAGTTATTTGGTCATAACAAGGGCCGTTATGCATGGTGGCAAAAGATCACAGCATTCCAAGACAAACACTTGCTACCCACAGTAAAATTTGGTGGAGGTTCCATCATGCTGTGGGGCTGTGTAGCCAGTGCCGGTACTGGGAATCTTGTTAAAGCTGAGGGTTGCATGGATGCCACTCAATATCAGCAGATACTTGCGAATAATGTAGAGGAATCAGTCACAAAGTTGAAGTTACTCCGGGGCTGGATATTTCAATAAGACAACGACCCAAAACACTTCAAAATCTACTCAGGCATTTATGCAGAGGTACAAGTACAAAGTTTTTGAATGGCCATCCCATTCCCCAGACCTGAATATCATTGACAATCTGTGGGGTGATTTGAAGCGGGCTGTCCATGCTCGGCAACCATCAAACCTAACTGAACTGGAGATGTTTTGCAAGGAGGAATGGTCCAAAATACCTTCATCCAGAATCCAGACCCTCATTACAGGCTATAGGAAGCATCTAGAGGCTGTTATTTCTGCTAAAGGAGGCTCAACTAAATATTGATGTGATATTTCTGTTGGGGTGCCCAAATTTATGCACTTGTCTAATTTCATTTTGATGCATATTGCACATTTTCTGTTCATCCAATAAACCTAATTTCACTACCTAAATATTACTGTGTCCTTCAGTTATTTTATAGATCAAAATGAAATTGCTGATCCAAACACCCAATTATTTATATATGAAAATCATGGAAATTGTCAGGGATGCCTAAACTTTTGCATACGCATGTATATATATGATTGGGAAGGTTAATATTTTAACTACTTGCTACGGTCTCTCCCTGTAGATGTCCCCCTGTCTTATTTCAAGTAATTTGATAGCATAGCGAAGTCCTTCATTTGGAATGGTAAATGTCCCAGAATACATTTCAGTAAGTTTCATATGCCGATTGACAAAGTTGGGCTAGGCTTTCCCAAGATTTTGTGTTATTGTTATGCATTCGGTCTCAGATATTTTGCTCATTGGTCGCTTCCACCTGAGAGAGCCCCTCCCTGGTTTTGTATTGAACAGGAATGTCTTGCCCCTATCTCGCTACTGCAAAGCCTTTCTATCAAACTATTCGGAGAAGTTAAGTTACACCCCGTTATCTCACATTTGCACTCGGTCTGGACAAAAGTGTCCAGTGTTAAATTCAGACATTTATTTAAATGTTGCCTCGAGCTTATGACTGAACCCAAAATTATGTATGAATAAGTCCCCTTTATACTTGTCAGAGTGGATTGTTAGGTAGGTTAATGCACTCGGTAACCTAAATGAGAGTAGAGTGTTGAGATCCTTTGAAAATTTGGTTCAACATTTTGGGATCCCCAGATCACAGTTCTTCCTTATGCAATTCAAGATTTGACATAGATTCTATTGGACCCATCTAGATTGTATAGGCTTGGTCTTAAAGACACCCACCTGCGATGCCAATCAGATGATGGAGTCACAACCCATGTTTTTTGGGGGTGTGTTAAGATCCCAAAAGTTTGGTTTTGTGGTAAAGGTTTAGAGTTTTGTGTGTGATGTGTTGGGCACTCTGGTTACGTTTTGCCCCAGACTCAGATTTTAGGCGATGGGCGGTCATCAAAATAGGGGATAAACACATAAAAAATTGGGTTCTGACCAGTGTTATGACAGATTGTTTTAAGGGGATACAAGTCGGCTGGAGCGCCCTCATTTCAGGAGTGGTGCACGGAGATGGGGAGGGTGGCTGCTTTCGAGGATGTGTCATATAGAAGGCTGGGGATCTGTGATTCATTTGATGGGAAATGGGGCAGTTATTTGGTGACTCTGGGAGGAGGCATAGTTTTAGATGTGTATGATTATTATATAATATTTTTTAGAATTATTATCACTTTTCTTATTGTGTGTGTGTAATTATGTGTGACCATGGGGATATTTGTGTTGATTGAAGTGACACTAGTGGCTTCTTTCGGGAGCCACGGTTACCTCTGAATTTGAGAAAAGGCCAATGAGAAATTGGCGAACAGAATTTGCATGTCCCTCCCCCGGATATATGGGTATAAATGGAGGGAATCATGCATCTGTTAGTTAGATTTCTTTCTTAGGACCGGAGCTGAATGATCAGCGAGCTGAATTCACTACTGTTCACTCACCTCTGCAAGCAGCTTTGCTGTTGGATCTTATGTCGCATTACCAGCGGTTTTCTCTTCTCTGCATGCTAGTGCAGTCCATACCCCTGGGTGCTTCGACAGTGCTTCCTAAAAGAGCATAAATCCTCTAAAAGAGTACTGTTTTCTCTAAAAGAGTACACATTGGTGTTAAACATCTTTTTTAAAGATTCTTCTTTCCACCTTTGTGTTGTTCCTGGATGCGGCAGATATCTCTCCACCTCTGACGGTAATAGAAGTTGCCTCGTATTTCTGGGTTGCGATCACACTGAGGCAGCATTTGTGGATGGCTCTTGTTCCCATTGCGTGAACTTGACCATGGCATCGTTATGGTCACGGCTTTCCTTTCTAAAAGGAAATGCCACTCCAGCCATCCCCCGCATTACGCCTTCTTCCCACTGGATTGAGGTCAACCCGGCTGACAATGGAGACGATTTGGGGAATTCAGCGGGCGCGGTTTCGCCGGGTACATCCCCACGAACCACCGACCCCTGCCTCCTATCTCTGGCAGGATATGACAGTTCCAGGTACAACTTCTTCAGACTGCCAGACAGGGCCTACGCCAAAGAGAGACAATATTTTTCTGTTTTATATTAATCAAATAAATGTAATCTTGAATTTCACTCAAGTCTGCGAGTCTTCTTGATAGAAATGTATATTCCTTCTGGAGAGAACCATATCTGCAAATTCATTTTACATATACAGGTAGCATCCCTCCCTAACAAGTTAACAGGTGTTTGTTCTAAGATTAGAATGGGAATTTTTATTTCTGTATCTCTTACATTTATGCTGACTGGAGCTGTCGTTGGAATTAGCTGTGTAAATCCTGAGAATCCCACTGTCTTTACATATTTTCCAGATTGGGGTGGTGAGAGGCATAATTTGGACTCATACACATAAACATAGCTCCAGTATCTAGCATAACTGGTGTTGTCTTGCCCTTTATTTTAATGTGCAGCATAGGTTCTTGATCAGCGTCAGATGATAACATTGGAAGCTAACCCCTCCCCGTAGGATCCTTTGGGCAGCCCTAGTAGCCCTGTTGTGGCTACTAATTTGATACAAATTTGATTATTTATATTAAATTATTCTTCTAAAAGGGGGCCCCCTTTTTTTTCAAGTGAGCCCACTTTTAGGAGAATTCGTTCATAATGATTTTACAGCATACTATTCTCATTATAGTTTTACAGCATGATATTTTTGCTCACAGTAAAACAAATATTGCTTTCTAAATCAGTTTTCCCACAGTTTAGCGAATGTTCTTCTTTATTAACCGCTTTGGCCATATTGGGTTAAGCCTATATGTGTTTCATACATGTCTAAGGTTTTTACTATGCATTGAAATACACATTGGTGATGTTTTTATAAGCTATTGTATTGATTTGTTTTTATTTTACAAAGAGAATAATTTTATATAAATAATCAAATTTGTATCTGTAATTAGCTACAATAGCAAGTTCTGTGGTTGTCCATGAACTAATACATTTTCACATTCATTAGAATTAAAATTTCGTGTCCTGGTGTTTATTATTAATATAACAGATTCATTTATTCATGGATTTTGATTCCAGTGAAAAAACTTGCTGTACACAAAGCGAGGCATGCACCTTCCGGGGCAGTCTAGCAGCTAATATATAATATATATAGGCCTATGTATTTGTATAGTCTAGCACTATTATATATTACAAAAAAAGATTGTATTATGTAGGACTATCTGCGTTCGATTGGCGCTCCATTTGATCCATATTATTCTATTTTATTCCATACATTTTTAGGGTGATGACGCCATAAAATATGACGAAAGACATTAGAAGCTTCATTCTAAAACCTCAGTAGAAGTTTCGAATGTAAATATGACATGACATTTGGTCTAGTATGAACGGTCAGAATGACCGCTATGGCCATTCTAGTAGTTATAGAATTTCGGTAGTTCTAGTGTTAAATGCAAGTACAAGTCTATTGCTTGATTAGTGTCCTTTGGAAGATCAAAGCATGTCTCAGCCATGACAGTATTACAAATGTCATAGACAGTAATTTCTTTGTATTTAAGGCCAAGTTTAAAATATATCTCATAAATTCATGCACATCCATGCTCTCAGTATCTTTGAGTAAATGAATGATGGCAATGACGCAGTCGGAAAAGAGCTATACACACACCGGAAACTGTAACGCGTGCGCACGCGAAAGTCTCTAAGATTTTTTTTTTGCACAGGTCACTTCGGGGGCTCCGTATAATAAAGATTAAACACATTTGATCAAATAAAGAGTACATTTTAAAATGTATCTGTATGTTTTGTCTCTCTATATGTTAATATATTATTTTAATCCAGTAATGATTTGTCAAAAAGTATTTTACTACGTTCAGCATGAAATAAAACGTTGCAGGAGTGAAGGAAGCAGTAAACTCCCGTGGTGGATTGTGGGCAATTAACCATTATTGAGAGTACAACAAATGTACAATCAAACTTAGAGTGCATTGTGGGTAAGAATGAATGAATAAAAGTAAGGAACGAGTGGCTCACTCAGAATTCAGACACTCCTACAAAATGGCGGACACCTGAAATAGTGCACTATAGTGGATAGGGATGGTTTTGGATACAGCTGTTGTCTTTGTGTGGAATAGGGTATCCACAAGTTTCCTACGTCCCATGAGGCATTGCGTCAAAAGTGGGCGTGACTTCCGGTTCGAAGTAAACAAGCAGGAGTTGACACTCATTCATTCATTAGTTGACCGTCATTCAAGATTTAGCGATCCAAACTTAATGATGTGGGAACACAACCTCAACGAAATTAAAAGGGGTGATATAACAGTACCTTTACCATCCGCGGTAGATGGTTGGGAGGATAACGTGAAGAAGTGGCCTCGTATCACGTATGGTAACATTTTTAGCTATTTTGTAGATTCAGTAGCCTGTGATGGTAAGACGATGAGCAACCTGAGAAGCTCAGAGGCATATCAATATCTACACAGTGATAAAGTCGGTCGAGTGTTGTTTAAGGACGTCGGAAACGACCTTGCGTATCTAAAAGCTTACATTGAGCCGAGCCAGAGTTTGCACGTAACACATCATAAGGCTTGGGTGCTAGTTTCAGTGGCAGGTGAAGTACAGACAGCGGGTTGTTCATGTATTGCAGGGCCAGGACGCTCTTGTAGTCATGCAGCAGCACTTTTGTGGAAGGTCAGTAAAGTTAGGACAATTAAGGGCACAAAATGTATTATTGTATATTTTTTATTAATTAATAAATGTACTAAACTGAAATGTTTACTGTGTGTCATTCATGTTCTGTATGTGTTGCTTCACAGTAGCCTTGACTTAAAATATTTATTTTAATATTGTTGGATAATAAAAAATTGAATTCAATTTAGGTTGAGAATGCAGTCAGGCAGGGAAAGACAGGGATGGCATGCACTGATGTGCAAAGGAAGTGGAATTCAGGTGCGAAGAAGAATGTAGGAATGAGGAATGTGAAGAACATTAATTTTAACCATCACAGGCCATACCACATTTATCCAGGCACATCAACAATGCAAGAATCAACAATGCAAGAATCAACAATGCCTCCCCAACTTTTTAAGAACCACAGAGAGTTCATAGCCCACAGTAATTCATCAGTGATGGCTCCACTGTTTCAGCTCCAGACAAATGGTCTTATTCAGTTAAGTTATAGAGCAGATGTAGACAGCAACAAGGCAGGCCACAGCAAACATGATCCAGCCCACAGTAATACACTCTGTCATACAGAACACAGCACAACACTAACATGTCCAAAATGCACACATTTTTATGAGGCCTACATTAAAGTGTCCCCTACACAAGCAGCTACACTGATGGAAGAAACCAGGATGCAAAGTGCTTCACAGTCATGGCATGATGCTAGAAAGCTTCGTCTAACAGCCAGCACAGCAAAACGGGTCCCAAAACGAAGCACCACAGATCCTCAAAAATTTCTAAATGAGCATCTGTACCCAACATTCACCGGCAATACAGCAACACTGCATGGCAAAGAAAATGAGATAAACGTCATCACACTCATGGAAAGCAGAGGGCATTCTGTGGAGAAGAGAGGCCTGGTCATGCACCCTGACCATCCTTGGTTGGGAGCCAGCCCAGATGGGATCCTTGACTCAGCACAACTCCTTGAGATCAAGTGCCCCTTCAAGAGTTCCATGTCACTGGCAGAATTTCTAGGACGGCCAAATGGTGACATCAAAAGTTTAGGTGATGGACAGTACCTGATTTGTCCTAAAGGAAAGGATGGATACTACCTCCAGGTGATTCTTTAATAATTTAATAATAAAGATTATTGTTTTTAAATAAAATATATTTTCTATATTTAGAAATATACTTTTTAATATGAAAGTAGCTCTATTATTAGACTAACATTGTATTGTTAACTTACAGGTGCTTCTCAATAAGAATGTCGTGGAAAAGTTAATTTATTTCAGGAATTCAACTTAAAATGTGAAACTAATATATTATATAGATTCATTATATGCAAAGTGAGATATTTCATGCCTTTATTTGTTATAATTTTGATGATTATTTACACAGCAAAAAGAAAATAGCTGTCTATGAAACAACAACTAAAAGAAAAGGTGTCGGTATATCAAGGCAAGGCAAGTTTATTTATATAGCACATTTCATAAACAATGGTAATTCAAAGTGCTTTACATAGAAGAAATTAAAATAATCAAAACAAATAAGAATAATTACAACAGTTTAGAAAAAAAAAATCAGTGCAAGTAAAAGTTGTGTATTGGTTTATACAGTTGATAAAGTTATAGAGAGAATTGAACATTTAAGCTCAAGCTGATTGTGTAAGATATGGTGACTATGTTCTAGAAATAAGCTCTCCTCGCAGATTTACGAGTGCTGCACAGTTCTCTTACGAGAGGTTCTCTCGTATTGCGTAAGCTAGCTTACGCTACGGGAAAGATTCATCTTTTCTGAGATATTGAAGCCAAAAAATTATCCTTAATTTTTGTATCCATTGTCAACGCAGTGCGGCAGCTGCAGACCTTGAGCGGGCTATCTAGCGAGCTCATAGGTTGCTCTGCGGCAACTGCTGCAGCCTATAGACGAGCTTGGGCTGAACTCGCGATCCAATGAGAGGCGTCCGCGCTCACTGCATCAAAGCCCGCCAAAATGGGCGTGACTAGAGTGCATATAAGCGTAGTTCGTAGGCTGGAACCCTGATTTTCATCTCTTCAGCGAAGCTCTTCGCATCACTGAACTGGAAGCCGCGTCGCCGCTCGAGGGGCATCAAGCAAGCGTGGACAGCGCCGAAGAAGCCGGCCGTCTTCGCCACCTTCAGCCGTCCTGCGAAGCTATGCCATCCGGCGACGTATCCTTTTAAAAGCAAGCTAGTTCTTAAGAACTTCACAAAAGAGTACGAGCGTCTTTTTAAGATGCCTCGCTCCACTTGCGCCTCATGCCGCTCCTCTCAGCACCGGAGACCGCCACATCATCTGCGCTCTCTGCCTGGGACTGGGGCATGCAGAGCTCGCCCTCGCCGGCGGATGCGATTCTGCGACGAGCTGCCGATGTCGACCCTGCGGGCTCGACTCGAGCGCTCAGGACCGAGCCGCCAGCCGCCTTCCGTTCAGCCAGCGAGAAAAAAGCGCCGCTCTCAAAGGCTGCCGGAAACAATGGTAGAAGCGATTGCCTCGCCGGAGCCCATCCCTCGAGCATCGCCTTCACCCTCCCACCCGCGTAGTTGCCAACGAGCGGCTGCTCTGCTGCCATCTCGGACGAAGAAGCGGAGGATAAGGGCTGTTCCATCATGGCTTCGGACAGCGAGGAGTGGTCAGGCTCATCGGTGGACGGCGCCACTGAGAAGGGCTACGCTTCCATCCCTCCAGTCGAGGATGCGGTAGCAGCACACCTTTTGCCCGCCCTCCGCGAGATGGCGGTCTAAACCAGTGCTCCCGTCTAAGGCCTGCAGAACAACTTCCGCCTGTGTTGGCCGCGCCTATTCCGCCGCCAGCCAAGCTGCTTCTGCTCTGCACTCTATGGCCGTCCTACAGATCCTCCAAGCGGACCTTCTGCGGGAGTGGGATGAGGAAAGTAGGCATCCAGAGGCGGTTGCAGACATACGGAGTGCTACGGACCTCGCCCTCCAGCTACCAAAGCTGCAGCCCAAGCTATAGGGAAGTGCATGGCCGCTGACTGTGACTGAGAGACATCTGTGGTTAACGCTAGCCGACATGGGAGAAGCAGAGCTCTACGTTCCTCAACGCACCGCTCTCTCCATCCGGTCTCTTCGGCTCCGCGGTGAGTGGTATCATTGACCGGTTTTCAGAGGTCCAAAAGCCACACAAGCCATGAATCTCTTTCTGCCTCGTCGCGCTAGCTCCTCTGCAGGCCGCTCACGTGATCAGCCTCCTGCACGAGCCTCTTCACAGCACCCAGCTCAACAATCTCAGACTTCTCAGCGCCGACAGGGCGGCCGCCTCGATCAAGGCTCAGACAGCCGCCGCGAGACCGCCACCCCAGCGGGCCTCGATTTAAGGTAACGCTGAAACCAGAGCAATCGAAGTCTTCCTAACTTTGTTGAACAAACAACGGCTCAGTCCCGCCGCGGCCGGACCACCGTCAAAGCTTTGCCCCCTGTCAGTCCCCTTCTCTCAGGCTACTACAGTGGTGAATTTAGCAGCCAACAAGCCGCTTGCCTGCACTCACCTGCGCTTGCCTGCTTGCCTGCACTCAAACGCCCTTTTCACGGCGACCCAAATAAATCTTGTAAAGAGCAAACATGTCTTATGTGTAGAAAAAGTGCCCACAACCCAGTGTTCGCCCCTACACACAAGCATAACACATCCCGTGCCCCTATCACAGCACGCTCTCATAAAGCTGATTACTGAACCGCCGAGCGCCAGAGTCAATGAAGGCGCCCACAAATGCGTGCGGCGCCCATTCTCTGCCCGCTCTGTCACACGACCAGCCCTATGTGTAGAAAATGTGCCCACAATCCAGTGTTCACTTCTGCACACAAGCACTGCATGTCTCGTGTCCCCACCAGAGCACGCTCACATAAAGCGGTTACTGAACCGCCGAGCGCTAGAGTCAATAAATGCGCTCACCGAATACGCGCGCGCTCCATTCTCTGCCCGCTCTGTTACACGGCCAGCAAACATTACTCTGTGTGTAAGTCCCGTGCCCATGACTATGCTTGCGCATCACGTAACAGATGTGACTCTTTCCCCATTCATTCCAATCGGAAGTCACTCACAAAACAGCCTGTTCATGCTGTCTGCGAGCAATCATGCATGAACACACTAAACGCCGCCACACATTTTGTTCAGCTCTGTGTGCGGCAATCAGAGCGAATTGGCCATTCACCCTCTAGCGCTACGCTTCAATGCGTGGGAAGCTATTCCAGGGATATCCAAGTGGGTGTTAAGCACAATACAACAGGGCTATTTGCTACAGTTCGATCGCCGCCCTCCTCGCTTCAGAGCTGCGCTCGAAACCACTGTGAACACGGAAGCAGCGTGCATGCTTCGTTCAGAAATAGCAAGCCTTCTGTGCAAAAGGGCCATAGAGAAAGTGCCACCCTCTCTGAGCTGAAGTCGGGCTTTACAGCCGTTATTTTCTTGTTCCCAAGAAAGACGGCGGCCTCAGACCCATATTAGATCTCAGGGTTTTGAACAAGGTGCTTGCAAAAGACCGCTCAAAATGCTTACAATCAGGAAACTCCTCACAGATGTGCGCCAGAGGGACTGGTTTATTTCTCTCGATCTGAAAGATGCATACTTTCAGATTCAGATAAATCCCGTCACAGGCCATTCTTGAGATTCGCCTACGACGGCCAGGTTTATCAATACACCGTCCTCCCGCTCGGCCTGTCCTTAGCACCTCGTACTTTCACGAAGTGCATGGATGCGGCGCCGCACCCTGTGGAGTCAGGGTTTGCGAATTTTGAACTATTTGGACGACTGGCTGATTATGGCACAGTCACATATGGAGCGTCTGTCTCACAGAGCAGTTCTCCTCAGCCATCTGAACAGTTTGGGTCTTGCAGTCAATTGGACCAAGAGCTCACTACAGCCCAGTCAGACAATTTCCTTCCTTGGAATAGAACTAGACTCCGTGGCAATGATGGCTCGCTTATCTACACAGCTAGCGCCGTGTTCAGCGACTAGCCGCATCTTTTCAGATGAACAGCCTCACGCCTCTGAAGAAATTCCAGAGAGTGCTAGGTTACATGGCCTCAGCCGCAGCAGTACTTCAGCTGGGTTTACTGCACATCGCCCGCTTCAGCATTGGCTAAACACCCGGCGTCTCGCCGGGCTTGGGCCACAGGCCGCCAGCCCATCAAGGTGACTCAGACCTGTATATCAGCTCTGCAGCCCTGGACAGTGGCCGAATGGTATCAGCGGGAGTGACAATGGGAGCTGTATCTCGCCGAAAAGTCATCTCGACAGACGGCGTCCAACATGGGTTGGGGCGCGGTCTCGCGAGGGCTCTCCGGTTTTCGGCCTATGGTCAGTTCAGGAAAAGCTCCTTCACATAAATTGTCTGGAAATGATAGCGGTCGAGCACGCCGCGGCGCTTTCTCCCGGTCATTCAGGGTCACCACGCCCTGGTCCGTTCGGACAACAGATCTGTGGTATCCTACCTAAACCGTCAGGGCGGTGTCAGATCCAGGAACCTCTTCCATCTGACGAAACGCATACTGAGTTGGTCCCAGTGCCACCTGCGCTCGCTGAGGGCGACGCACGTGCCAGGCCACCTGAACGACGGCCCGGACAGACTGTCCAGACACAATATTCCCCCAGGGGAATGGTCCCTGCATGCTCAAACAGTCCAGACGTTATGGCACCTATTCGGCAGAGCAGATATAGACCTCTTTGCGTCCAAAAAGAACTCTCACTGCCCAATATTTTTCTCGATTTTTCCCTCCCGTCTCGCTATTGCCACAGGTAATGCAGAGGATCAGGGAAACGCGTCACTCGGTGCTCCTCATAGCCCCGCGTTGGGAGAATCAGACATGGTTCCCGGAGCTTACGCAGCTGTCACTGACAGCGCCGTGGCCCATCCCAGTGAGAGCAGATCTCCTCTCTCAAGCTCGCGGCACAATCTGGCATCCCCACCCAGAGCGCTGGGCTGCATGCGTGGGTGATCAACGACTACCCGTCGCTCTGCCAGAAGGAGTAATAAACACCATCATACACACTAGAGCTCCTTCCACGAGAAGACTCTATGCGTCAAAATGGTCTGTGTTCTCAAAATGGTGCACCGACAGAGACCTGGACCCGCGGACATGTGGGGTGTCGTCGCTGCTCAGTATTCCTACAAGAGCTGCTGGATAAGGGCAGATCCCCATCCACGCTCAAAGTGTATGTGGCGGCCGTTGCGGCGTTCGCTGAACCCCTGCACGGCCAGTCATGGGGTAAAAACGAGCTGGTCATCCGCTTCCTCAGGGAGCTAGAAGGATGAACCCCCGCGCCCCCATCGGTTCCTATCTGGGATCTTTCTATAGTTCTCGAAACTATGAAAGCCCCCTTTCGAACCACTTCGATCCGTGGATGTGAAATACCTTTCACTCAAAACCGCTTTTCTGACTGCCCTGTCATCAGTCAAACGTGTGGGAGACCTTCACGCGCTGTCTGTCAGCTGCGTGTCTTGAGTTTGGACCAAGTGACTCCAAGGTCATTTTAAAGCCTAGACACGGCTATGTTCCCAAGGTGATCGGTACTCTTTTCAGAGCACAGGTCATTTCCCTATCGGCGCTACCAACACCCGATAGCGAACGCGACGCCAATCTCCTTTGCCCGGTCAGAGCACTGAGATTGTATACTGCGCGCTCCGCCGCTTTCAGACGCTCTGAGCAGCTTTTTGTTTCGTTCGAGGGCGCACCAAAGGTCTCGCCGCCTCGAAACAGACACTATCTAGATGGATAGTGGACGCTATTGCTGCTGCATACGCGTCAAAAGACCTGCCATGCCCGTTGGGCATTAGGGCTCACTCCACTAGAGGCATGGCATCCTCGTGGGCATGGTCCAGCGGAATTTCCATTAACGACATATGTGTGGCAGCGGGATGGACTTCCCCTCCACCTTTGTCAGATTTTACAATATGGAAGTGCCCGCTCTGCAGGCAAAACTACTAGCGGTTTAATACGCTACAGCTCCCCTGGTGAGCTGCACTGATGGGTCACATTCCACACAGACCGGCACCGCCCTCTGTCGCTCCCTTCCCACTATGTGCTTATGTATTACACAATCAATGACCCGCATTCTTGCCGGCCAAATATTATTTCCCCACTCATAAGGGCTCCCCGGGTCCCCCTTAATTCCCTGGGGCTCATACAGTGGATGCTTGGCGCACGGCATTGACAATGGGTTCCCGTAGCGTAAGCTAGCTTACGTAATACGAGAGAACCTCTCGTAAGAGAACGTATCGGTTACCTAACGTAACCTCGGTTCTCTCTAGATGAGGGAACGAGTATTGCGTAGCCGGCCGATGCTCACGCCACGAGCGACTTTTCGCTTCAGTCAATGAAACCCAGGGTTCCAGCCTACGAACTACGCTTATATGCACTCTAGTCACGCCCATTTTGGCGGGCTTTGATGCAGTGAGCGCGGACGCCTCTCATTGGATCGCGAGTTCGCCCAAGCTCGTCTATAGGCTGCAGCAGTTGCCGCAGAGCAACCTATGAGCTCGCTAGATAGCCCGCTCAAGGTCTGCAGCTGCTGCACTGCGTTGACAATGGATACAAAAATTAAGGATAATTTTTTGGCTTCAATATCTCAGAAAAGATGAATCTTTCCCGTAGCGTAAGCTAGCTTACGCAATACTCGTTCCCTCATCTAGAGAGAACCGAGGTTACGTTAGGTAACCGATACGATTTTTAGTATTCTGTCGATTTTAGGGACAAAATGAATAGGCACAGTTTGAGAGAGGATCTTGTACACCTTAAGACGTCTGATTGCTCGCTCAATGTGTATGTGGACATTAGCAATGCGTCTTGTGCGAGTGACCTGCTCATTTGTCAGCTGGCATTTCTTGCGCGTAAAAGCTGGCATGATCAAACGAACATTCCGTTCCTCTAGCAGATCTCTGATGGTGAAGCCACGGTCCCCCATCACCTCATCTCCAGCACGCAAATGGTCGAGAAACCCAGAGTTCTGTGTGATGAATCTATCGCTACATTTGCCACCGTAAGCCTCTGAAATGTACATAACCATACCAGATGGAGCAATTGCTACTAGATACTTGACAGTATTGTTTGCATAGTAGTGACTATAAGATTCAGTTCTTGAGTCCAGATTTTTAGCCTTCTGCAAGACACTTTCTGTGCAGTCAATGACACAAGTTGTGTTGGGGAAATTGTCCTTAAAAATTTATGGCAAAGTGGCTTTTATTGTTTCATGCGGCAGCCATGGAATGAGATCCTGGGTGTGCTCAGCAATCACATCTATCCAGAATGTCAGTGTTTTACTGACCTGACCAGGTGACATTTTGAAGAGTCTAGCTAAATCGGCAATAACAAAGTTCTGTCTAAGCTTCATTAATGTCAAGAGGATTTGGTCCTCTGCTGAAAATGCTGGCGATGTGGGGGCAAAGCGTTGCAAGCAAGACACAAGGGTTTTGAATTCGAGAAGTGGAATCCTGTGTACAGCAGACAGTCTGTATCGTCTTTCAAAACACCATCTGCAACAGGCAGTGTCCTCTCAGTGGATGGGGCAGTTGTCATACCACATGTGATGGTAGGTGCTTTGGAGTAGGTGTGGTCATCCATTGTTGGGTCTGACCACTGTGTCTGGGCATCATGAAAGGTCTGTGAGGTAGGATCTGGGTCCCCAGAAACCTGCATCACAATAGGCTCATCTGCAGGGAATGCATTAAGTACATATTTAGCTGTGGCGGTCTTATATTTAGCTGGTTAGTCCTTCAATGACGATTTGTTTAGTGGCAGAAAAAAACAAAACAATTAGGGGGCATTAGAGTCTTGAAAAACATCTAGACTGCGTTTAATATCATCAATATAGATATTCTGTAACATCAAATGTTAACTAATAGAGGAAATTAAATTAGCATCTGTCACTGTGTACCATTGTGCCCTCCAAGCTCGTCACAATAAATGTTTATGCGAGGTAAAAACATCAGGCTACCTGTCTACCATCATGGCACAGTTTTTCATATATTAATAATAAGTAATTCAAGAAAAACTAAGGAAAAAAACAAGCTAGTTGACATTAGATTAAATGTTAAGTTACCTGTTGTTGTTGTTGTTGTTGTTGTGACATGTCGAATCCTAGGTCGGCGTCTCTTCTCCGGTGGCTTCTTGTAACCCATAAAGAGCGTTGGGTACGGGTTATCCAATGTTGGCTTCTTGTCCACGAAGTGAAACGAGCACACAAACAGGTGTTTTGGAGGTGTTTTTAAGTTTAAGTTCTTCCTCCATATTCTATTTGATTCGTCGTGTTTTGGGAGGTGATGGAAACTGTATAATGGTTCACAGGAACACTCAGATTTAGTTTTAGGCTTATGTTCAAAACACTCACGTTTAAGCCACTGAATTAGTTTAGTGCGGTTATATGTACAACCACGAACAGCACATGTTGTCCCTGAGCTCCGTAACGACATCTCTCGAAAAATACCTAACCTCTTCGCTATGTAACACAAAATACCGTTGATTTACTACTTCCGCCACCTAACCGGAAGTTTCACCCACGTTCTATTTTACAGTAGCGCCCCCCGGAAACAGGTGGATAGGAATGATGACTTCTAAATAAGACACACTGATGCCAAAGATGGACAAAAGGAAACTCGCTGGAGTGTATTTCTATTTTCTGCAGACGGAGGTTTCTTGGATATACCGCTCGAGTAAGTGTTCTTTATGCTTATTGTATTGTGATTCAAAACGTGGACAAATTAGCTTCTACTCACTTGTTCGCATCTGTATTTGCACAATGCCACCAGCCCTGTCCTAACGTAAAACAAAGTCCCCGCCCTACATTTTAAAAACATGATGAAGGGCATGATGCACTGTTGGTCTCACCACCATGTTATTCTACTATGGCATTTGTAGTTTTGAAGCGAATGTTCTCTTCTTCCATCGAGCAAGTGATTCTTCTTCTTCTTCTTCTTCTCGTTTTATGGCCGTTCACTCCTTTGGAGTATTACCGCCACCTACTGTATACTTTGCGCACATGAGTAATGGATCTGATTTTAAAAAAAAAAAAAAAACTTTTACCATCCCAGAGTATCAGAGCCCGAGCTTCAGCTGACGCTGCGTGTTCAGCTCCTCCAGCTTCCACACTGAGCTCCTCAATCTCCAGGATGATCTGAGCTTGCTCTTCCTCCTCAGGCTCTAGATCCTGTGATCTAGACCTGTAAGCTCTAAAAATGTTATCACGTCCTTAAACCTCTGTCTATCACTCAAACCCTTTCCCAATAGGTCCATGATACTCACTGGCCTGTTCTTTATATTACTAAAAAGACCACTACGCTGTTCTTCATATTTACTACAGTTAAAAAACACATGTTCTACTGTTTCAATAATACCACATTCATCACACATACCATTTCCATGCTTTCCCATTAATGCCAGTGTTGATTTTAACCCTGTATGACCCATCCTTAGTCTAGAAATAATTACCTCTTCCTTTCTATGTCTTCCATAGCACGATTCTTTTTTCCCTACTGATTTTACAATACTATAATACCACCTACCTGTACTGCTACTTTCCCATCTTTTTGCCATAATCTTATTATTTCTCTATTAATTATTGATCTAACTTCATTTCTTCCTAAAGGTATCTTAATATCTACCAAGTCTTTCCTTAACGCTTCTTTTGCTAATTTATCCGCAATTTCATTTCCTACTATCCCAATATGTGCCGGCACCCAACAAAAGTATACAATTATACCCTCTATGTTCAGCCTATATAATAATGTATAAATTTCTACTATCAGGTCTTCTCTGTCAGTTTTTGTTGACAATATACTTTTAAGTGCTGATGCAGAATCTGAGCAAATTACAGTCGCCATCCTATTTGGCTTAGTCTGCTCTAACCACTGCAGTCCTACTATTACAGCTGTTAGTTCTGCTGAATATACAGACATTTTATCACTCAACCTTAAACTTATTTTTGTCTCAAATTTTGAAATATATACTCCTACTCCAACTTTTTGTTCGACTGGGTCTTTAGATCCATCTGTATAGATCTGTATACAAGAATAAAAATGTTCTCTCATAAAACCATTGATTTCATAACTATTAGTATATCTTCCTTCTGCTTTCTCCCGATCCTCCAGCAATCTCATTTCAACATTAGGTTCAGGAATATTCCACACTGATACCCCTTTTAATGGCATATTGGGACAAATAACTACATTTTCCAGACCACATTCCTTAACCCATTGTTTATACTTCCATCCAAAACTATTCCCATTATTCTTCTTATATTCCCAACAGTCATTTAAAATTGCTCGTGTACAATGACTCTTATTACAACCCTGCAAATTAACCCAGTACATCATTGTAAGCTTTTCCCTTCTTAAATCTAGTGGCATCTCCCCCATTTCAACCCTGATGGCATCTAGAGGGGTTGATCTTATTGCTCCACAACAGATTCTAAGTGCCCTAGCCTGTACGTTGTCCAACTTCTTTAGCTCTGATTTTGCTGCACCACCATACACTGCACACCCATAATCTAAACTAGACCGTATTAAGGCTTGATATACATGTAGTAGTGCGCTTTTCCTTGCTCCCCACTCATATTTGGCTATTGAAGTCATGCAATTTATTACTCTTTTGCACTTGTTCTCAATTTTCTTAATATGTCTATTCCATGTTAATTTTCCATCAAATATTAGTCCAAGGTATTTAAATTCTGTCACTCTTTCTAATAATTGACCATATAATTCCAAAGTCAATTGTTCCATTTTTCTTTTCTTAGTAAAAACCATATATTGGGTCTTTAATACTGAAAATTTTAGACCCCATTCCACTGACCACCTTTCAACTTCGTTTATTGATTCTTGTATTCCTTTGACTACATTCCCTAAGTTCCTACCTCTTTTCCACACTGCACCATCATCTGCATACAGTGCCTTCCTTATACTTGGTTTAACTCTTTCATAAATATCATTAATCATTATGTTAAATAAAATTGGACTGATTACACTTCCTTGAGGAGTCCCATTTAGAATATCATGCATTGTTGAGATTTCTTCCCCTATCCTAACCTGAAATGTACGTTTAAACAAGAAATCCAATATCCAGTTGTACATTCTCCCCCCTACTCCGATTTTATCTAGCTTAATTAATAGTCCCTCCCTCCATAAAGTGTCATATGCCTTTTCAATATCGAAGAAAACAGCAACAAGAAATTCTTTCATTGTTAAAGCTTTTTTAACCTCACTTTCGAATAATAACAAAGCATCCATTGTAGATCTTTTCCTCCTAAACCCACTTTGGGCTGATGACAAAATCTCATTTTTCTCCAAAAAATTATTTAATCTTCTTACTATCATTTTTTCCATCACCTTACATAATGTAGATGTAAGAGCAATTGGCCTATAACTACTAGATTTTGTTGCATCTTTACCTGGTTTTGCTACTGGTATCACTATTGCATTTTTCCACTCTTTGGGTAAGGTGCCTTCACTCCATATCTGGTTATATACATCCAGTATTACTTTAATGGCTACATCCGGTAAGTTTTTTAACATACTATAGCTTATCATGTCTCTCCCTGGTGTTGTATCCTTTGAATTACTAATAGCAATTTTTAGCTCAAAGAGATTAAAATCATCATCCATGTTACTATCAATTTCTTGTTTTTTCTTACAAACATTCTCATACATTTTATTTAACTCTTGTCTTCTTTTTAAAAACGCATCACTCAAGTTTTCAATACTATGGACTTTAGCAAATGTTTTGGCCAATATTTCTATCTTTTCTTTATCCGTTCTGGCCACCTTTCCATCTTCCTCAATTACAGGAACTTGTTTGTGAGTATTAATACCATTCATTTTCCTTATCATTCTCCATACCACATGCATTCCAGTCTCTCTCCCAATTGTGTTACAGAACTCCTGCCATGCTTTCCTCTTTGCGCTTTTAATTACCCTTCTTGCAGCTGCCCTTTTTTCTGATAATCTATTACTGTATCTTGAGTTATTAACCTTTTTAAAACCCGGAATGCCTGATTCCTTTCTTTAATTGCCACGGTGCATTCTTCAGACCACCATGGAACATTTTTCTTTCTTTTTCCATTGCCTCTTATTAATGGAATAGATAGGTTCGCTGCTAAAATAATTTCACTTACTACTTTTTATATCTCTCCTCAATACTCCCTTCCATCTTCATATTTTTGAAATTTTCTTCACACAACACACAAAACTCCTCCCATTTTGCCTGTTTAAATCCCCACCTTGCACACTGGTTAAAACTTTGCTTTTGTACTGCACTCTGAATCTCACAGACTATAGGCCAGTGATCACTGCCCAAATTATCCTCTTGTACGCTCCAAGTGCACTTACCTGCTAATGCAGCTGATGTTACTGTGAGATCCAAACATGACAAGCCGCCTTTAACGATATCCATTCTTGTTGATTTCCCATCATTCAAACATACTAATGAGTGTTCTTCTATAAATTCTTCTACAACTAACCCATTATTGTCTGTACTCTTACTACCCCATAGACCATTATGTGCATTAAAATCCCCACATATAATGACTTTACCCTGTGACTCACCCATCACATCTTCTAGAATACTATTATTTATTTCTTTGCATGGGTTATAAAAGTTTGAAATTCTAATTCCTTCATATCTCCCGTTACTTCTATACTTACACATTCTACATTATTACTTGTGTTTATTCTCTTATATATTATATTTTCTTTAATAAATGTTGCACACCGCCCCTCTTCCAGTTACTCTGTCTTTCCTCTCTACTACATATCCATTGATCTTAAAGTCCAAAGAATTGTTTAACCATGTCTCTTGAATGCACATGATGTCTGGTGTCTTTTCCATTTCTGATATATGTTTTTTAAATTCTTGACCATTTGCTATTAAACTCCTAGCATTCCAATGTAGTAGTAGGAAAGACATCGTCCAGCTAAGGATTATTACTCTGAGTCATACCCATGGCAGCAGTTCCTTCCTCCGCTTTCAAAATCCCATGCACCTCCTCTGCTGAAACTCCTGTTAACTTGAGAAATTTATTAGCACATCCTACGATAATCCTTAATTTATCAGATCGCTTTTCCACTTGTGGAGTGCCATTCACCACCGCACAAATGAATGCCACAAAGTCAATTTTGTTTACTGTGATATGCAGATCTGGCTCATTCCTCTCGTGATTCACTTCTCTCTGAGAATAGGATTCCATCCTTTTTCCTGGCACATTATTTACCTTCGGTTCAGCTTTACTTTTGTCTTTTACCTTACGCATAGCTTCTGCATATGTTAAATTTTGCACAGTTTTTATTTTTTGAACTTCGCGGGCTTCTTGTTGTACAGGACATCCTGCGTATGCTGCGCTATGTCCACCGCCACAGTTACAGCATTTAATCACTATGCCCTCCTCACACTTGCCATATTCATGTTCCCCCACACTTTACACACCGCATTCTCCCTTTACAAGAATTTGCAGTATGTCCCATCCGTTGGCACTTGAAGCATCTCAAAGGTGGAGGTATGAACTCTCGCACCAAGAAGCTAACAAATCCTAGCTTCACTCTTGTGGGCAAATTACTCCCTTCAAACAGAATCATCACACTCAGACTTTCACACCTTTTGTTGTCTTTCCACATCTGCAGTCTTCTAGTAGAGATAACTGTGCCTCCACTTAGATTTCCTTTAATATCATCCACACTTACATTAAGAGGTACTCCTGAGATAACCCCTCTGACTCCATTACCTATTTCTGTGCATGATATCTTTCCTCCTGCCAGCGTTTTCATTTTCAGAATTTTTTGTTTTTGCTTTTCATCCTTACATTTAATCATTATTCTTCCATTATTTAGACAAGCTACAGCTTTCACAACTCCTATCTCTTTCTCAATTGCTTTTGATAATTTAACAGGATGAGTTTGTTGTTCTGACTGCTTAGCAAAAGTAATTAGGACCTTGATTTCTCTTTCCTCTTCTTTATCAGCTTCACTTCTCGTTTGTTTTACTTTATTAATTGCTCGTTCACAATCAGATCCATCACCCATGCTGCTCTTTTTCTTCCTTTTATTATAACTTACTTCTTGATAATCCATTTCTTGTTCATTATCATCATCCGATGTTTCTCCCCACACTTTCCTCCCTTCCGCCGCCATTCTTCCTCAAGCCTGCGGGCGAAGCCAAATGCGCATGTTGTTCTACGACTTCCTCATCCGAGCAAGTGATTGAGGGCAATATTAGCCAAAAAAGTGGCCGAGTTTGGAATTGCATACTACCATACTACTCTTACTATTTCTATCATAGTCGGTATGGGTAGTATGCAACTCCAAACTCAGTCTGTGCTTTTGGGTGCCTGTAACTTTAGCTGATTAACTGTGATGATGACGATTGGTAATTAATCATTAACTCTCAGCTGATGGCTGTTGACTTGATTAGCAGCAGATCATCAACTCTCACAAACAGCACGAGATGTTTCGGCTCCTGTGTTTCAGCAAGATGATTTTCCTCTTCATGTTTGTGACCACTGCAATGGCACAGAAAGGTACTGTTGTTTTACTCTGGAAATCAGTGAATGTTTCTGAGAACAGGTTTATTTATGAAAGACATTACCTCAGAACAACTGTTGAATGTTTCCACTATTAATAAGAGACACATTGACCCTATAGTGCATTATCCACAATATTTAATTCTAAAACGGAACTATATCAAACCATTGTTTGTGCATGTGGAAACTGTATGAAATTACAACAAACACTTGTGACAACCTGACGTTTATTAAAAATTATCTTGAGAAAACCGTTCTAATCTACATTCATCATTCTATTGGCTGATATCAGATTAAATGGGGATTTGTTTTTGGTAAATCTAGTGCTACATTCAAATGTCTGTCAGTTTGGGTCTCTTCAGTGAGTTTGTTGAAAAGTATTCCAGATAAAGAACTGTTTCAATGTGAGACGTGTCAACAGCACTGTGGTCAGGTGAAATGGCCTGTGAATCTCTACAGCTAAGACAGAAATGCTCCTAAGTTAATATAATCATTTGTTAATAGTTCATTTAATAACTTGGGATAGTAATAAATGTTTTTTTTTTTTTTTTTTTATATATATATATATATATTCGACCATCAAGACCTAATTCAACAACACTATACATTTAACTATGACTGGATATTAAATCCTGGAAGAACTGTGACACTCCAACCATATCTGGCTTTTTAATGTGTGCTAGTGTTCTTTTAAGTTGTGAAGAACCGGATTCCTAAAAATAATTCAGATTTAAAGAACTATTCCAGGTTCAATACAAGTTAAGCTCAATCAACAGCATTTGTGGCTAGTCCCTCTTTCATTAAAACACAAATCTCTGTGCGGGTTAGCTAACCTAAGCTAACCCTAACTTCCAATGGAAGTCACTGGGGTCAATTTGTTATTGTTTAAAAGCAGAAATGTGAATCTTATAATTTTATTAAAGCACTTACATTCTTATTTGAGATGTAAATTTGTTATAATATATTTAAATATATTACAGTCATTTTAGTGTTAAAGGCATTATTTGTGCTGTAACATTTTTTTTTGCCATCTAATGTTTTTGGAGAAAATTACATACATTTGGTCTTTTACCTGTGGGGCATCTTAAGCAGCATTGTACCCTTTAATAAAAAAAGACATTAGTAAATGTATTTATTTCATGCTAAAATGACACGGATCAATAATTATGGCACTATATTTCACATGCTTTGTAGTTATGCAAGTTTATCTAACTTGATCTTGCCTGCACAGTAACTGTCATAAACAATGTTACTGTAATTATTCAGCAAGGTAAACACATGAAATGAATGTTAGACAATGTTCAAGATAATGCAAAAAGCTCCAATCATTAGTGTAACGTAACTTGGTTATACAGAAAATATATACAATCTCAAAGTAGTTTGAGGTCACTGAGCTCTATTTTCATTGTAACAGTGACTTCTCTGATTGGATTATGGGTAGTGTAGTTCTTTACCTGTTTTTTTTTTATTAAATCCGTTTGAGTCGGGCTGCAGAAAGTGCATACAGCAGCTTTGAAAAGTATTTTAAATGGCCTCTAATTTGAACTTGCTTTTTGTATTTCTGTTATCTGTAAATCTGTGTATGTGCATCCTTATCGTATGGTGATAGCTTTTTGCAAATTTTTTATATGTACTGTATTTAATGTGCTTTTATGGTTTCATTACTCTGACATGACATATGTGGTATGGCCAGGGGAAAATTACGATAAATTGTGTCGGAACATTGGTCAACTCTTTGGGGTGTTGGAGTTCCCCTCAAAATAACTCCGAGCCCGCTCCACCAGTCGTGAGTGTTGCCAACCTTAAGATCTACACCACACCCACTGGCCCATCTTATGTCTTCCAGCTAGAGCCGGTCTGATTTAACCTCTGGACACCCTAGGCTTTCACACTAACATGCAGATATATACTTTCTAACATATGGCCATTGTGACAACTCATTGGTGCTTCATATTTCTAATAACCATATGTGTCTTCAGATTTCTCTCTAGACTGCAGCAGTGATTCTGTGATGGTGCGATGGAAGCCCTGGCTGGATGCTGGTCAGAAGGTGGATCCAGCTAAAGCCTTGCTGGGGAAATGCCCACCCAGTTTTGTGGTGTCCAACACTCTGCTGTTCTACGTGTTACTGAGCGATTGTGGATTTTTGAAGCAGGTATGTTTACAAGTCAGCTTGAAGTTTCAAGGTAATGCTCCTGTTGAATGGTGTTGCTCTGCTCTGTCAGGTGACTGATGACCGAGTGACCTATTCAAACCTGTTGAGCTACAAGCGACAGTCAGGACGGCCCTTCATATCTCAATCTGTCCAATGTGTATATGAATCGTAGGTGATTGCAAATCAATCAACAAAATTCATCATCCTCTCAGTTGAAGACTTGTTCAAGTCTTGATCTTTTTCATGCAGACCTGAAGACAAGATGTCCCTGTTTCTTCCTGTGGAAGAGACTGAAGGAGATGTGACCTTTAACATGGAGCTCATGAACAGTTTGTGAAACTCAATCTTTCCACATCATCTGTGAGTCCTGGTCGTCAGGGTACGGCCCTCATCATCGTTCATGTGTGCAGGTGATTTCAGCGGTCCAGCTGCATCTTCAGTGTTTAGTCTGGGCTCCAATATTCCCATCAGAGTGCAGGTGGAGGAGCAGGATGACCAGATGCTACAGGTTTATCTGGAGAGCTGTGTAGCAGCGACACACTCCAACCTGAGCCGCGCCACTCGCATGCATACCATCATCTCCAATGCAGGGTAGGAATGGATTACTTCTAAACGGCTTCTCATGGGTGTTGAAATCTAGTGATCTGTAAGCACAGCTCATTCATATGTTGCAGTAACTTTTGAACTCTAACGTTTTAATGGATTTTATTGTTTTAAGTCATTTTATAAAGCGTATATCAGACTTTCCTGTTGCTGCTAGTGTTCTTGTTTGTAGCCTGCTTAGCATTGCTTATCTTTCTATTTTCAGCGTTTAATCTTTAAGCGCTCCCTTTTTTTGGTGCACATTGTTTTTTTAAGTTTATACATTTTAACGGCTACAACTACGTGCTTTTTACCACGCACACCCGCCATTCCACTTATTTCATTAATAAACAGCATGCTTGCATCATGCATTTTTTACATGGATTATTACATCGATCTCAAACCACCAGTGATCAGGAACCACCACAACAATTACGTGAGGCATTCACCTCGATCTCAAACCCCAATGTTCAAAAACCAACACCACAACTGCGGTAAGTCATGGCATCCGCTCATTCACTTCGTCCATTGCATGCCACGTTTACTATAGCTTCCTTCAGCAGTGAGGGATTCACATGTGATAAATGCAAGGAATTGGTCAGGCTGACAGAGAAGGTTAATGAGTTTGAGACCTGCATCAGAACACTAGTGGAGGTCCGTAAGAAAGAGAAGCTGGTAGATACTGTTTCAGATGTGGGCAGTACAGTGAGAACACTCTTTGGTTCTGGCTGTAGAGCAGCCTCAGCAGGGCATCTGGCTGACGTCTCGGCGCCCTTGTTATTGGTGAATATATTGTAAGGGAAGGGGAAATGGACTCCATCCACTATTGTGAAATTAATTTTGGGTGCCGGAGCATCTGACATCATATCAAATTTACAAGTGCTGGCAAATGTTAAACCGAATATATAAAATTGATATTCGTGTCGACACTAATGATGTCCAGCTTCGCCAGTCTCTGATCACTATAGATAATGTTAAAGAGGTGTGTGTGAACTTGCAAAAACGATGTCCGAAGTAACCCTCACTGCTCGTTGTGTTGACTAGGTTTATAGTAGATTGTCTCTGAATCCTATACTGTTCTCCAGACACCACTCAGACATCCAAAGACCATTGGAAGAGATTTTGGGTAGACCTGACCTGCTAAAGAAAGACAGACACAATCCCTCCGGGGAAGGTGCCATTCCCCACTCTAATAATATGGCTCAGTCTTAATAGTGATAGTATTTGACTAACTTTGGCCCAGGATAGGAAGCAGACAAACTGGTTAAAACGAACATCTGCTAACTGCCTTGAGACGTCACATAAACTAAACTCATAGAGACCGTATCACCTAGATATCATATAGAGACTGCATCTGTTCCCCAAACTACCAACACAACTGTCATTTAGATAAGTTTATTTAATATCACACTTGAGAATAACATTAAAACTGAATATAAATATCATATAAAGATGGGGCTACTAAACATTAGACCTGTCAACCAAAGCACTAATTGTAAACTTAATTATTACAGATCATAGATTGGATGTGCTCTGTTTGACAAACCTGTCTTAAACCAGATGAATATATTTGTTTAAGTTAATCTACTCCCCCAGGTTATTGTTATAAACATGAGCCTTGTCTGTAAGGTCGAGGGGGAGGTGTTGCTACAATTTACATTGATCTTTTCAGTGTTACTTAGAAGGTCAAACGAATTAAACTTCTATCCTGACCTTTAATGCTTAATGTGACATCGTCAGATATAAATAAAAAAAACTTTGTCGTCTTTTGTTCTTGCAACGGTGTATAGACCACCAGTGCCATATTCTGTCAGATCTAGTGGTTACTGTGGATGGAGATTTAATCGTCAGTGAGTTCAACATCCACATAGATGAAGAATATGATACACTGGGATTAGCATTCATCGATAATAACTCTTTGTCATGGACGATGTCAAAATGTGACTGAATTTCTATGATATCTCTGATCATTACAGCTCTTGTATGCAGCCCTTAGCAAAGGTAACTTTAATCTATGCAATGTTATCATTCAGGTAGAACTATTCCAAATACTAAAGAGTGCTTGATCCAGAAGAATTGGCTAGTTAGACCGATTTTAAATGTCCCATTTTTATGTCGATATTACTAGAAAAGTGTCATACCAACTATTAATTCTCTTCACAGAGAAATGGTGTATATAAAGAATTAAGTCAGGATTTAGGCACCTTCATAGTACAGAGACTGCACTTATCAGAGTTACAAATAACTTTCTCTTATCTGATCACGCTGCATTTCTCCTAGTGTTTTTAGATCTTGGTGCTGTCTCCAACATGATAGATCACAACATTCTCTTGAATGGGCTGGAGAATTATGTTCACATTTGTGGAGCGGCATTAACTTTATGTCCTATCTCTCGGACCGCTACCACTTGGTCTGTGTAAATGTAGAACTGTCAGGTCAAATTACAGGATGGAGTTCCACAGGGATCAGTTTTAGGGCCTACGAGTGGATGGCTAGAAATTACCTTCAATTAATTTCTGACAAAACAGAAGTACCAATTATTGGAACAAAAATCTTCAAAAATATATCAAATATAATCGGACTCTTGATGGATGTACTGTAATGTCAGCTTCTACAGCAAAAACGTAGGTGTTATATATGATCACAATCTAACCTTTTGAAAATAAAATTTCCAATATTCATGGAGCAGCATTCTTCCACATCAGGTATATTGCATGCCATCTGTTGCTGATGCCGAAAAAATTATTTGTGTTCTTGACCTCAAGACTAGATTATTGTAATGCATTACTGGGAGGATGGCCTGAAGGTTTAATATTTAAACTTCAGTTGCTTAAATGCAGCAGCGAGAGTGCTAACTAGAAATATGAAAGAAATTATATCAGACCAATTTTATCATCCTTACATTAGCTACCTCTTAAGTGTCGTATTTTAAAATTCTGTTTATTACTTGCAAAGCTTTCTAGTCCCAAAATACTTAAGTGACCTTCTGTCATGCTGTAATCCATCATGCTTTCTATGATTGCAAAACTCTGACTGTTTAAAAAAAAAAGGAGAATATAAAAATCTACAAAAGGAGATCATTTTCATATTTGACTCTTAAACTATGGTCTTCCTAGTAGTGTTCAGAACTCACACTCTCAGTTTAAATGTAGACCAAAGACTTAACTATTCTGCCTGGCATACGCCTAATTTATCCCTCAGTTCATAGTTAAGATGCTTTAGTTAGGTCTGCCAGAACCAAAAACACTTCTCATTCTTTAACCCTGATTTAAAGTGAATGGCATCTAGGCTAATTTTATTCCATTTCTTTCCCTGTCTGAACCTAGAGATTATATTTGGAGGTTACTAGAGCCACCAGAGCCAGCCAGATCCAACTCTGTCTTGACTCGCACTGTGTCGCTGGGTGATGACCAACTGTAGCATGTGCCAGCCAGAATTAATTTCAGTCTACTTGGACTTCACAGAGGCTGAATTGATGCAAACTCAAAGACATGGGATTCTTCATGAGCCACTGTCTGGAGCATGGCATCAGGATGGAGTTCACCAAAATTTCCTGCCATAAGCTTCCAGCTGGACTGCGATGATCCTCACTGAATGATACATAAATAAACTTGGTCAAAGGAGGGACAACACTCTCTGAAACTACATGGACAATGAATTAACCACTAACAAAAGCCTTCATCAGCCAAAATCAAAGGACAATGGATCTTCATACATTTCCTCAGTTAATTAATTTAGGATGACTTCAAGTACTTTAACACAAACTTAGTTCATACAAAATATATTTTTTTATTTCATTTCTGTAGGAGGGAAATGTTGTAATGAGGGCAATATGACTATGTAAATTTATGTTTGACCGCAGTGATTACTGATTACTTGCCTTGCGTATACATGGGTCTATACTGTATATGAAGTATAGGCTATTGTTCTGAAAGATAAATGCATCTAAATACAAGAATACTAATGTCATCAAACTTTAACAATGTTCGGCATTCCATAAATTCCATTCAAAAAAAAAAAAAAAAAAAAATGGGATGCATGAATCTTAGGAAGGATTACTGCAAGTGGAAGATTTGACATGCTGATTCGAGGGGCTTCAGAATGTGGATGGACAAATACATGCTCCTCTATATGCTGGGGACGTTTGTGTTCCGCGACAACTTGGTCCATGAATAACGTGCGAGTAAGGGCAGCTGGTGAAATTTCTGGTGCCAACTGGGGAGTTGGTGTTCTACACAGGCTGTAATCTGGTTATAGGGAGTGGCGGTGCTATCTCTCTCGCGTGTGAGTGATTGTTATGAGTGCCAGTAGTGGATCAAACCATCATTTGCGGAACCCCTAGGGGGTCGAGGACCCCCTGTTGAAGACCCTTGGCTTAAAGCATTAAAATGTACATGTATATTTTTCAGTTTCTTCTTCCTCTTTCATTAGTCTATGGCAGCCCATAGAACTGTTTGGAAGTTGTTAAATTTGGCTCACATATTGGCGTCCGCCTCAATGATCTTCTGACCTCAATAGCCACTTTTCCACTATTGGACCAGTGCGAGCCTGGGCTTTCTATTGGCCAGCTGGGACCAGTTGCCTAGGAACAGTAGCCAACCGTCCAAAACGGTCCTTAATACATGGCCCCGGTTCCAGTGTCACACACCCCACCCATTTTACAAGCAAGAGGCAAGCTCAAGCTGAGGTATCATGCTATCTAGAAAATGAAGTTTATATCATGTGTAAACATTAGCTCGCTCACAAGTTAAGTTAGAATTGACAACTCGCCAACTGTTACTGTCATGGTGTTCCGTTTATTTCTTTGGGCACCGCTTCGTCCATTTGTGTATTTTAATGGATTTGTACTGTGCCTGCATATTTTAATTTTTTTTCCTCCCGAACCTGTACTGTTACGTGCTGGATTCACAACCTAGCAAGTTAAGTGAAACCTTTTGACACTGCCGCCTCAATCCCCAGCTGACCTTGTTTGGCCCAAGGGTAACCTGTGGGCCAAGGGCCATTGCCCCTGAGTGAGCCCAAAGGAGGCATGATTAAGCTTTGGAAGTGACCGTGGAGATGCAACAGGCCCTGTCACGCACTAGCACGCCCTCATTTGATGATGGAATGTGGATAATGCTCTTCTGACCAACTTTGGGGTCTCCCAGACACACTTTCTTCTGTGATGGATACAATGTACATTAAAAACTAGTTGCACTTTTTTTTTTTTCTCAACTTTTTTTTTTACTGTTGAGTATTTTCCACTCCTACAGATCTCAACCAATAATTGTTTTCACCCTTTTTGTTCAGTTTATTGTGCAAAAAAGATCTAATTTGATTTCTATCTTAAAAAGTTTAATATTTACTCCATGTGCAAAATAACAGGGAAGTGCTGTTGATTTTAAATCTCTGTGCTCTTTTAGGTGTCTGATGGAAAGTAAAGAAGGAAACTCTATGTTTCTGCCAAGACGGAAACCATCTGAACTCTGTCTTTATCTCGAAGCCTTTAAGTTTGCTCTCGGAGAGAACGTGAGAACTGCAGTTTGAGTTATTAAAGGACTAGTTGAAGGTTTTATTGGGTAGGTATTGGGTCTCTCAGTTTGACGCTTTCTCTGCAGATTTTCCTCCACTGTGATGTAATGGCGCAAAATATGTGGAGCGAGAACACTGACAGGAAAGCGTGTCACTACGTGAAGGAGAACCTTAGGTCAGACTTGATTAACTGGCATTTATTCTCCCATATATGTGTGAATTCATTGTTGATGTTGGTCCTTTTGTCAACCTGAAGCTCTGATTAGATTGATTGTAATCAATCAGTGTTTGTCTTGTTGTAGATGGGAGCTCATTGATGATCTTTCCCAGAGCTGGATGGCATGTAGATGCTGCGAGTCCACCTGTCCGTGGAGAAAAGAAAACCAGAACGGTACAGATTACTGCATTCAAGGAATAGTTTGCTCAGAAATATAAGTCATTTACTCAGCCTCATGTCATTCCAAACCCCATATGACTGACTTCTGTGGAACACAAAACAGAAACAGTTCGTCATGAACATGGTCAAAGACAAATGCCTGTTAAACAGTGTAAAAGTGTCATGAAAATAGACCAGATGATTCAAAGTTGATTCACAGTGTTCAAAGTTTTCTGAAGTCAAACAATAGCTTTGTGTTGCACATACGTAATATGAAGTTTCTACTGACTGAATGATTTGACCGCTTCGGAGAGGGGAATATTTTCAAATATGATACATGGCACCAGCCAGTGTTGTGGAGTTCTTCACTAAAAATAGTGGCACTACCAACTTAACATGTTATAGGCTACATGTTTGGCTATTTTCACACTTGTGTCATTTTTCCAGTAATGAGCTATATTTTCCTGCAAGTCGTGCGTTGTGAATGAGTAATCAAACACACTCGCCTGAAACATCCTCTCTTTAAATAAGGGAATCATTTAAAGAGTTATCTTTTTTATTATTTAATTTTAGTAAATCGGTTTGTGGACAGCTCATGTAAATAAATTAGTTCACAAAGGATTAATTTATTCCAGTACCGCTGCTCCCTATAAGCAGACTACGCAGTCTGCTTAGGGCACCAACTCCCTAGGGGGTGCACCATCTTACCCTCGGAGGGCACCAGAAAGTCCACCGGCTGCCCTTACTCGCACGTTATACGTTATTCAAGGACCAGATAGCAGTTGCGGAACACACATGCCCCCCCCCTCGTTCGCATATCATGCAAACCCCATTTATTGTAACCAAGTTAAATGGGTTTGGAGCTATATCAGGTGGAGTAAATTAGCTTTTTATTTTTTGGAATCCCTTTACTGACGCCATTTTTCTGAAGGACTGTCAATACGGAAGGTTCTTGGTCCTTTTATGATGGTGGCGAATGAGTCTCGGAGAAACATGACACTGAACACACAGAGCACTGAACAAGGTCTGTAATGACTTTATTAAGGCCCACTGATCGTCATTGCATTATGAGTTGGTAATGGATGTGATTTTTCTTTGTCAGGTTTGAGTGATTCTCCAGTGTGGCTGGTCGTGGTAACAGTCACCGTGGTGTTGCTGAGCATTATGGGTGTACTGGCCATGAGTTATTATCTGTGTTTCTGGAGAGGAGGACGCTTGGGCTACAGACCCAGGAGAGATCTACTGACAAAATACTGATGCTTGTCAAATATTGATACATTTTACAATAAATCTGCTGCTGTTCTGTCCCCATTGATGTGTCCTCCAGTAAGAAATCATCGCTTGTCCACCAGAGGGCAACGTCAGGTCACATTAAGAGTTTCCTGGTGCGTTTAAGGCTTGTTTATAGTTAAAAGTCCCATATTATGATTTATTATTGGTATGATGCAGTTTTACTGTGTATTTTGGTTGCACAAACTGCATCTAGGATTTCATTTAATTTGGACTCTTGCAACTTCTTTCCAGGCCGCCCATCACAGGGGAAAAAAAATATATATTTTACACATTCAATATATTGATATTTTAACACCTATATGCAGATTTATTAACTTTTCAACACATTATTGCATCAGTAAATCCAATAATGGTTGACCTTCATGTACGTATTGGTATAATGGTATATTAACCAATTTTAAGATGATGTGATTGTGGCAAGAAAAGTAAAAAAAAGAAAAACATGTCTTTTAATCTTGTAGATACCCTGTTCTGTTGAATGCATGTCACATGATTCAGTTAGGTTTAAAAAAAGGTCATTTTCAATTTAAAGGCTTGCAGCCACCCTGACGTTACACAGGAGGAAACGTTCTGATGGAGTTTTGGGGTTTCATATCACAGCCATGATTTTATAACATTTCTCTGCCATATTAAACAATATTCATATTAAAATAAGCATGTGAGAGACAGCTGTCTGTCTAATCTTAGTGTTTAATGCAGGTGTTCTCTGAATTCAAAATAAAGTTCACTTGAACCATTAAAAAAATCACTTAAATTAGTTTTTTTCATTGTTTTGGTTCATTGAACTGTTTTCAGCCCCTGATATACAGTAACCATCATCATACTAGAGTACAGTCAAGAGTGCATTACCATGAGAGGAAGATTCTGATTGCAAACTTAATCAGCCATCATTTGAATATCAAACAGATATGAATCTGAAAGGTCTGCAGATTTTCTTGTTTCTTAAGCAAATTCTTGAAATCTAAACATTGATGCATCTTTTTTTTTTCGTCTTAAATCTGAAACTATTTAGAGCAGTTGGTTTTAGTCATTGTAAATCAATAGCACCTATCAAATTCCACATGTACTTCTGCTGACATGGTGATAAATTTGCCTTCAACACAAACAAGGGATGTCTATACATTCAAAATGAGAGATCTTAAGATAGTTAATGAACTTGCCTAAATAACTCTGATTGGTTTGAGTGAAAATGCAGTGCAACGTTTCTGATTGAACAAGAGATCCGAGCCTTCAGTTTTAACTGAGATGCTGCAGTGTTGTTAAATTGGAAACTAAACGGTAACTGGATTAATTGTTGATCAACAGTCATCACTACACAATGCACTGATGTAAAAGCCCACAGAGCTGCAGTTTGCAGATGCACAGGAAGTAAAATGTATTTATGTCAGTGGCGAATTCTCAGGGCCAGCAAAGCCTTCTCTGCTAACCTAACATGCCAAATAAATAAATACAATTTGTAATTCTCAATCACCTTTTGCCTGTGTATTTTCTAATCGCTTTCCACTCTTAATTAACAAACAAATGGAGAAAAACGAAAAGTTTATCTAGTCAGAATTTATTCCTTGATGCTTACAAGCGAAGTGTGACAACTTTCTCAAATCACATGCCCGAAGCAGCGCGTGAGTCTGAGCTCCACCCAAACAGGCCTTCAGAATTTCCACAGAAGCCCTCAACAGTGTAAATGAATGAGCAACTAAAGTCATATTGTCATATTAATCAGCCAATCAGATTGATTTATTTGTTCTTGTGGGTGTGGTCTTTAGGATATGTCGAGGCCTTCTAGCTGGTCTTGAGTGACACAATCACACTTTAAGTGATGTACATAATTTGAAAGTGAAAAGCGTAAGATCAAGCTGTCTGACGAGTCGGCTGTCTCTGCCTCATCACCACTGAGAAAGAGATCCTTATGGATTTACAAACCTGAGATGTTCTGCATGATCGTGCGATTGTTTAATTTATTAAACGGGAAAGGAGGACTGATTTTCACTTCAAGTAAATTGGTAAGTGCTTTTTGCATTGTTATAGTAACATCAGGAGTGTAAATTATGCTGCTTGAGCATTCGGTGTCAGATCAAGTTTTGAAAAGTGGTGCTTCTGTCGGATTTTACAACTTCCTACTATGAAAAGTGCAATGGAATGCATCTTGAAGTCAGATTTAGAACTTGTGCAGGAATTCTCAAATCTGATTTCGCAGAGTTGACAGGCATGATGTCACAAACATGTGGACATTCAGGGAGATATACAAAGTAAGTGATAAACATTCTCTTTATTAAATAATATCGATTAATAAGTTTGTTTCCGCATTACATTGATATAAAAGCTTGTTAAGCAAATGCCAGCAGAAACCGGTGTATAAAACAATCTCTTTTGAAAATCATACACCTGAAGCACAAATGCTAGCGCTAGCATTGTTTATCAGTTGTGTTGCTAGGAGATATCTCTGATGAGAGTCAAACCCCTGCTAAACTAACGGGAGCATTGCACTTCCGAATATTGGGGAATGGAATGCATTTATGTATTTTAGAGATATCAAGTAGGAAAATCCCACATCACTGAAAAAAAATTTGGAGTGACATTTACTTAAAAAAAAAGCTAGGCAACTTTTTCCACACAGAAAGTGCTTGCAATCTTAACTCGGGCTATTTCTAAGTAATATTTACTTACTAGAACCACTTATTTTTTATGTAAAATACACAAGTAAATTGCACTGGCAATACTCATCTATAGATTGTAACTTTCACTCAGATTACCATTGCATCCAATTACAAAACCCAAGTGAACATTGATGATAGTTCTTTGTGTTTCTTAATCATCTTTTCTTTGTTATATTCTATGTAATTATTAAGTATTATTTATTATGAATGTACTAGTTAATATTAATCAAACTAAATATTTTTATTATTCTATTAAATAATAATTCAATATTTTCCAAAACAAATATTTGCAGCTTAAGGGACACTTTTATTTCACAGTCGAAATGGCATAGATATATTTAAAATATCTACATAACATTATAACCACAAAAACATGGCCATAGAACTTCTTGCTCGCAAATTTCAGTGCATATATACATATACATAGAGTCCATACATCAAGGGAGTTCAGAGACCGTTATAAAGCTCAAAAGTAAAGCAGTATAGAATTTGAAAAATTAAATGTGGAATAACAAAGCACCAACTGACTTTAGGACTGATATTCCAGCATACAGAGGAATACAGTGTTAAGAGTTGACTTTTCCCTTCGAATTCTGTAATTCCATCAATTGGGCTCTATTACAAACAAGTTTCAACCAATCAGATAGCTGGCCTTAGCATGGGAAAAAACATGCTATTCAAAAACTCAGCGTGCACTGTCCCCTTTCTTCTAATCAACTTTCAGAACAGTAAAGAATACATACATCAACTCTGTCCATTAACAGTTGCAATCACTACCTTTGCAGACATTCTCAGAATGTTCAGGACAGAAAGAACTTGTATAAAACTGAGCAACACTTGAAATCACTGCCTGAAAACAGACACAAAATGCAAACAAATTGTTTGTGCTGGACAAAGGCACAAATAACACTGGCAAGTTTCTTGTGGAGAGACTGGACCTTTGGTGACATTTTAAGGATGTCAAGCTGAAGAAACAGCTTCTGAAATACTTCAAACGTATATTTCAGTTTCAGTGGGTAACTTAAGTTGACGGCATAGATGACACCCATGAGCAGGAGGCAAGCGTTTGTCACACTTCCGCAGTCCTCCAGAACTTCTGTCCCCTCTATGATGACTGACACGTTCACAGGAACTTGGTTTTCCTGTGCCACATTGGGATGGATGACGATGATCTTCATCATGTGATTACTGCAGTCCTCTTTCAATGCTTCTTGGCTAACGTCCTGTGAAAACAAACAAACCACAATTAGAAATAACTAAGAATAGATTCCAAGTAAAAGAAAAGGTTAAGAGAAAAACATTTGAAAATAAAAACAAAGAGGTATACTCAATTTAGTATACTCAAATCAAACAATATTCATATGGCACTTTTCATACGTAAAGAACGTGCTTCACAGAGGCTGACCCTGAGACAAAGAAAGTCATTTTTGGGGGCCATCCAGACTGAAAGGGGTCAACGCCCATGACAACAGGGAGTGCCGACACAGTGACCACCCTGGCCCGGGCAGACAAGAGGTTCCACACAGAGGTGCAGAGCCCTCCAGCCACCCAGGCTGGAGCTGTCCATGGGACGGCACCCGTGTTGGTAGACCAGAACTACTCCCAGTGTGGAAGGTCCCCATGGGGGAAACACTGGAGCTGAAAACTGTGGGATTAAATCAGTAAAATAGGTTATAAAGGTATAATCAAATTAAATACTCTTTTGCTCATAAAATAAAGTTAATAAGTGATCGTTAAATAATCCGAAAAAACAGACAAAAGGCAAGTTAAAGTTTAAGGCAGATAAGATAAAGATTAATTATGATTTAAAAAATAAAGGGTAAGAGCATAAAGATTTAAGAAATCAGTTAAAAGCCTGATTAAAAATATGCATCTTGAGTCTTTTTTAAAAAACATCACAAGTGTAGAGAATCTTTGACCTTCAATATAATATCAAAAGTGAAGACCAGATCATAAGGCTAGACAATCATTTTAATATAGTCATGATGATCATCAGATACCTGATAGTCTTTGATCAGCTCCTCTCCACTCTCTCCAAGATACTCAACTAAGCAACGGATGATAATGTCCCTTCTGCCATCGACATGATGCTATTAAACACAAAAAGAAAATTTATTGCATAAAATACATAACATAACATATGTAACATATATACATAACAGCACATGCAGATGTAAACAGAAAGTTACCCATGGAGAATGTAAGCCTGCAACTGCATTCTAACGTTGTGAAGTGTGCAACTTAACATGAATTTCTCAGCGATGTGTGTTGAGACAAGAGTCAATGTCTAGTGCATGTCATAATCTGTGGGTCCAGAAACTGTCTATGCCCAGTGAGGGAAGTTTTTTGCCTCATCACTGGACATGCAAATGAATTTTTCGCAACATAACAGTACCTCCTATCACAAAATGAACCAGGCAAGGACAGGAATTCCCACACACAAGAGTAATATTTTTGGAAATGATTGTATTGGAGTCTATGGGCAGTAGGAAGGGATCTCGCTGCACTCAGAGGGTCACTTTGAAAATTCTGTAATCTCTCTACTTTTGAGCACATATTAAGGGAGATGACAGGTTTGTATACACTTGTGGAGAAAATCATGTGCATAAATTGATAATTGTGGCCACAGTGACAGGATCAGGAGAACAGTTTCAGCCAACACAGACACTGATAAGATTAAAGGACAAGTTCGGTATTTTACACTTAAAGTCCTGTTTTCAGATTGTTTACGATGAAATAGAACGATTTTGATTGAAATTTGGACACATGCTGCTGGCCCAAGCTTTTTCGGTTTCTGTGGTAGCACACCCCCACCTCCACAATGGCTGCATAGGTGCACTGGAACAATCCTTCCTAAAACGCATTAAACTGTCTTTTTCAAAGACGTGAAACTCACCGAGTGGTCAGGGGTGTTCACTGATATGTTCACACAAAAATCGCTGCAAAAGATGCTTTCCAACAGGTTTTATCGTAGTTTTTGTCCAACTCCATTGACTTGTATTAGATGTGCTGTGATGTACGGTATTAGTCCGCCGCTATTCTATTCTATTATTCAAGCTCTCAGCGGAAGAATGTACGGGTGTGAGGCGTTTGGAAAAATAGGTCCACAGTTTTACAACGAATGGTAAAACACCTGTTGGAAAGCATCATTTGCAGCGATTTTTGTGTGAACATATCAGTGAACACCCCTGACCACTCGGTGATTTTCATGTCTTTGTAAATGAAAGTTTTTTATTTCAAACTGGACCGTGGTCGTTTTATTCACAAATACACAATCATAAATTCCGTGCTGAAGTTCAGGCCCTGCATACTGTATTATATATATATATATATATATATATATATATATATATTAGGGCTGTCAATCGATTAAAATATTTAATCGCGATTAATCGCATATTTTTATCAGTTCTAAATGTGCCTTAAATTTATACTTTTCAAGTTTTGAATACATTAATCAACATGGGTGTGGACAAATATGGATGCTTTAAGCAAATGCATGTTTATTATTAGTGAAACCATACTCAACAGCATGAAGACTAGACATCTATCAAAGGTATCATAGTATCAAAGGTCATGTTTTTCAAAGAACTTGTTGATGTCTGTTACACACAAATACCAGGTTCCCATTACTTCTCTTTCTTTACTCAATTTACTTACACAAGCCTGTTTACATTTTCGCAGGACACTTCTTCTGAACATGTACAATTTACATTTATTATTACTGAAACCACCCTAAACATAGATCATTAAGAACATAAAGATGTTTTTCAAAGAACTTGTTCATGTCTATTAAACACACAGGAAAAAGAATATAGAAAAACACAGGTTACCATTATTTCTCTTTCTTTGCACTGAGCCAGTTGCTCAAACAGACGTCTACCGAGCCGTGCTAAACGCCTCATTCGCGCCGCGAGACATCCAGACGCTCGTAAACGCGTCTTTACATTGACTTAACATTGAAATCATCGTCAGACGCTCTATTTGCGTTTGGTGTGAATGCAGCATAACCGTTATCTCTCCAACTACGGGCTATGGCAACGGGTCAAACAGATAATGCACGCTGCGTTAATCGCGCGTTAAATAAATTAGTGCCGTTAAAATTAATTTGAGTTAATGCGTTATTAACGCGCTAATTTTGACAGCCCATTTTGACATATATATATATATATATATATATATTATTTTTTAAGACGTAAGTTAAGGCAGCAGGCGTGTGTTATTTAGGCGGCCGTCTAAGCTGTAAAGTGCTGTGGGAAATTCTGGACATACCTCCTGCCAGAAAAGTTAGTTAGCTAGCTAGCTAGCTAGCAGGAAAATACACTATTTGCTAGCGCAGCAAGCGCCACTGCTTTCAGTGCGGAGAAACTGACTTAAGTAGGTGAGCCAACAGGAACGTACAAAGTTTGTTTCGCTTAAAACTTACCTTCATGGTTCCATATTCACTTCATCCCGTCTCCATCAACAAGTCTGCCAACCGTCGAAATGTGGACCATGTCTGAGAAAGACCACTCAAATGTGGGGAGGGGCTTTGACGTCATGCTCCGAATGCAGAGAAGGTTGCCATATTCACTGATGTCACTCCATTACATTTTACTTGGAAATATCAACTAATTAAGCCAATGAATTGGTTTAATGAATATTACTTGGACCGAATGATTCAATTTACATACAAAACTGAGGACACATAATTACAAACAATCAAGTAATGCACTACATGAAAAACTGCTATTTTAAAGTAATAGCACTGAATTGGTATTTTTTTGTAGAATTTATATAGATAATTGAAATAATAATTACAGGGCCAAAAAATCATTTTTTTCAGTGATCCAACTTAAATGGAACACAGCATAACAGTGCACACTGACGAAACAAAGTTTATTGCAAGCAACATTTATTAGATTGATTTTTAAAGGTATTATAGACCTCCTTTTCATTGTGAAACTGTTTTCTTAATGGCATGAATCACAATGAAGGCCTAGACTTTAAATTCACAGCCCGCCACTGATTTATATAGCACATTTACACTGACCAAAGTGCTGTACAGAATAAATACAAACTAAAATGTATAATATAATAATTCAATTAAGAATCAAATGTAACAACAGATTGGTTGCAAAAGCACAGACAACTTTCTAATTCAATCAAATACTCTAAAAAAAAAAAAAAATGTAAATAAAAATGTGTATTAATAGACTTTAGCAACTGATTCCACAAACGAGGAGCAGCGGCTGCAAAGGCTTGATTACCTTTAAGTTTTAGACATGACCGAGGGACATGTAATAGAGCTTTATCCACAGATCTGAGGGACCTATTATTTGAATATGTAAGTATAAGATCTTTAATGTATGATGGGGCCTGATCATTGAAGGCTTTAAAACATAGAGACTATATCATCTAGATATCTCATAGAGACCGTGTCTTTTTCCCAAACTACCAAAAACAAAACTCACTAAATCTTTTAGAAAAAAATTGATTATCGTCAAACAAAAAAATAAAGATAAATATCATATAAAAATAGGGGTACTAAACATTAGATCTCTTACAACCAAAGCACTAATTGTAAATTAAATTATTACAGATCATGGTTTGGATATGCTCTGTTTGACTGAAACCTGGCTTAAACCGGATGAATATATTAGTTTAAATGAATCTACTCCCCCAGGTTATTGTTATAAACATGAGCCTCGTCTGAAGGGTCGAGGAGGAGGTGTTACAATTTCCAGTGAAGATTTTGGTGTTACTCAGAGGACAGGATATAAATGTAAGTCTTTTGAACTAATAATGCTTAATATTACACCGTCAGATATAAATAAAAAAACTGTCGTCTTTTACCCTTGCTACAGTATATGGGACACCTGGGCCTTATTCTGATTTCCTTGGTGAATTTGCTAATTTTTTATCAGATCTTGTAGTTACTGTAGATAGAGCTTTAATTTTTGGTGACTTCAACATTCACATAGATAATGAAAATGACACATTGACATTTATCGATATTCTCAATACTCTTGGAGTCAGACAAAATGTAACAGGACCAAGTCATCGCCATAATCATATGCTAGATTTAACTCTGTCATATGGAGTTGATGTTGATAATATAGAAATTCTGTAGCAGAGCGATGACATCTCGGATCATTACCTCGTCTTTTGTATGCTGCAATCAGCTAATGTTACTCAATCTACACCATGCTATCATTCAGCTAGGTATATTCTTTCGACCACTAAAGATAGATCTGGAAGATTATTAGTATTTCATACATATTAAGCCCAAAGCCTAGTAGAACTTGATGAATTAACAGAAAATATAAATACAGTCATCTCTTGCACGCTTGATAGTGTCGCCCCCCTTCGATAAAAGAAAAAAGCCCTGCACCATGGTACAATGATCACACTCAAGAGAGCAGCTGGAAAATGGAGCGCATGTGGAAGAATACAAAATTAGAGGTATTTTGCGGTGCATGGAAGGATAGTGTCTGTAGCTACAGACAGGCACTAACAGCTGCCAGGTCAGCTTATTTTAGTAAACTCATAGAAAATAACTTCAACAATCCTAGAAGTTTATTCAATACTGTGGCTAAATTCATTAGGAATAAAACCTGAACAGAACCAGATATTCTGTCACAGCACAATAGATATGACTTCATGAATTTCTTTAATGATAAAATATAAATAATCAGACATAAAATTTGAATTAAGCAATCATCTGTTGTGGCTTTTAATGTTTTGAAAAGTTTTGTTAGCTCTTCATGACCTATTACAGCGAAGGATTGAAGTTGGTCATGTGGAAAATCATCAGACACTATTTTCTGAGGTACCTACTTCATCAGCCATTGTATGAACCTTGGATTTAGGATGGACCTCACTGAAGTTACCGGCCAGGTTGAACTGCGACGCTCCTAACTGATCTCTGCCTGCATCACCACAGTCTAATGATGGACTACATAGACTATCAATTAATTGCCAACAAAACCCCTCGTCAGCCAACTAACAAGGACAATTGCATTTAAGTGAACTTCTGCAGTTAATCCAGGATGAACTTCAAAGTCATTAATCTTATAGTTCAAACAAAATCAATGTTTAAACACTGACCCTTAATACTTACTTAGTTTAATCATTTTAAACCATGATTTTAACTATTCATAAGTAATATTTACATTATATTCATAATGTTAGCCAGAGGAGAACTGGCCCCCACAGTGAGTCTGGTTTCTCCCAAGGTTATTTTTCTCCATTAATCAACATCTTATGGAGTTTTGTGTTCCTTGCCACAGTCCCCTTCAGCTTTCTCACTTGGGTTATAACAACAATTATTATTTAATGACTTTATTAAACACAATTCACAATCATATTTGAATAAACGACACAATGATGACTCTAAGACATCATAGATATTAAATGTTTATCTTCTGTTAATGTCTGATCTTCGGTAAAGCTGCTTTGAAACTATGTGTGTTGTGAAAGGCACTATACAAATAAAAATGACTTGACTTAAAAGACAAAAACAGAATCTTAAACTGAATTCTAAAGTGAACAGGAAGCCAGTGAAGAGTGGCCAATACTGGGGAAATGTGTTCATAATTTTTGGTAGATGTCAACAGCCTTGCAGCTCCATTCTGGACCATCTGTAGTTGCAATAATGAAGATTGGGGAACACCGAAATAGAAAGAATTACAATAATCCAAACACGATTTAGTCCAAATCTTGATAAGACAAATACGTTTTGAGTTTGAAAATAATTCACAATTGATAGAAACTATTTTTAACAACAGAACTGATTTGTTTGTCTAAGCAGAGCTCAGAATCAAGGATAACACAGATTTTTTGCCTGATACCTTATATATGGAAAGTGGTTACCAAGCGTACTGGCAAGATAACTTCTAGATTTGGAGAACCAAAGATAATTATTTCAGTTTTGCCATTGTTAAACTGAAGAAAATTATTTGCCAACTAGTATTTAATGTCCTCGAGACAGTCCAGCAGAGGCTGTAGAGAATCAACAGATTTCAGTGGAAGATGGAGCTGTCAGAATGGAACCCAGAGGAACCCCACAGATGACAGAATCAGAGGAAGAGGAGAACTGGCCCATAGCTACTGAGAAAGTCCTATGTTTAAAATATGGATAGGAACCTCAACAGATGACTCTCACGGCCAGCACAGAGATGCATGAGTGCCCATTTGAGGATGAGGGGTCGGATGAAAGGGGAGCCCACTTAAGAGCGACCCTGGAATTTCAATAAGATGGGACCTTGGTGCTCATAGAGATGAATAATGAAGGGCAGAATGAGGAGGCTTTGGATGCACTGGTCATTGAATAGAGGTTGAAGAGTCACTTTAAGAGTTGTGCTTCAGTCTAATGACCATAATGTACCAGAGCAAGTCTGGACTAATTGTGTTGCATGTACAGATGGTCTATTAGACCACGTCCATTCACCTTTAGCTCCCTCTTCAGCAAATAGCCTCCACCAAACATCCAGAATGTGCGTGTGATCTTTCCATACGGTCTCATCTAAAGACAGATTGGCCTGAGAGGTCTTCAGTAGGAAAATGTTACATTCTCAGATTTAACTAGCTGATAAAAGCTTTCTGAACATTTCCTGCAGTGACTGAGAGCAATTAGTGGTGGCCATGGTGACGGACACGATGGACACACAAGTCACAAACACACACATGGACACATGGAGATGAACCCACAATTAACTCATACAGGGACAGTGATATCTCCACCATCAGCTTGTGTGTGTGTGTGTGTGTTAAAGACTGTACGGTAGGTCAGCAATGGTCTTGATGATGTTTTTTTTGAGGTAAGAAATGCCAACACGCTCACAAATGATGTGTTTTGACCTACAGTACATTATTAACATGAAATTACATTTTAAATGTGATTGGAATCAAATTAAATTTAAAGTACTATTATCTAAAGTACTGACGCAAACCATCTGAATTATTTGTGAGGCCCTTGTTGCATGTTGCGATACTCCAGATCGGATCCTGCATTGACACAAGCAAGAAATTGCATTTGCATAGTCAGTGGTGAGCATGATTCGTAGGTTGCATTTTTTCCTCTAAAGCCCTATTCGGATGGGATTAGTTTTCCAAACGATGTTTCAGTTACAATTATTACTGTCTGTGATTTCATGCACTGATTCAGATGGGACTAAAGATCTCCATGTTTATTACAGAGGTGAGAATGTCTGTTTTCTAGATGTAGGTGTTACAGAAGGTTGAACACAGTGAATTAACTTGGGTGATAAAATGAACGTATCTTTTAAACTTGATCTAAGTTTAAAATGACATCATTTTAAAAGTAATTTTAAAAGAACTTATCCTTATAAGAACTTATAATTTATTGATTTAATTTTAATGTATACATTTTACTTTATAAATTACTTATTTTAAAAAGCCTATTAAAATAAACTTCACATGAGTTTATTGCAGTGGCTGCTTATAATGAACTCACTGGAATAAATAATACTTATCTGTGAATTATATAATTATTAAGGATAAATTACGGAGTATCTTATCTGATATTACAGTGGCCAGTCTGAGCAGTTTCCGTAATTTGACTTCCCTTTTAAATATAATTATAATTTTTTTTTCCATCTGATGAAAAATCAAATCTACTTCTAAATCAAAAGGCGCACAGCAGGTGTTCTAGACGGTAGCAGGTGAAACTACTAAATACATGAGGAGAAGCGTTGTAAAAATTCAGTATCAGCAATCAGACGTTTTGCATTCGGACAGGATTAGATTTCTCAAAGGACCCTTGAGTTAGCCGTAAAGTAATTTGCTCTGGAATTTTCAAAGAGGTTGTGTGAGAAAAACACAGACTTGTCAGATTCGGACAGGATTCAAATCACAAAGTACATCTGTGAAACACAAAATTTCTCTGACCTCCTCAGGGAAAACTTGTCTGCCCAAATATGGCTTAATGTTACATTTTACTTCTGGGGATTATGTCTAGGTTTTGGCTTTTGGGTTGGGGGTACAGTTTATGAATTATGCATTCCTCTTCACTGTATTACAGCTGAAAACAACTCCCTTTTGGTGCCCCCCTGTGGACATTTCACTGCTTTGGCCACTGAGGGCAGTGTTTCGAATTTTGGTAAGCACAGAATTATTTTGGCTAGAAAAGTCAACCTACTGTTTCAGATTTAACTGAAATCAGTCTGGCTAGAGCAATGAAGCCGATTCCACTCCCAGTTTTTATTACAGTAAATCTGCATTTAAGGAAAAGTCAATCCTTCACAAACAGAGAGATGGAAGATAAGATGACTTCAAAGATTGTGTGTGTGTGTGTGTGTACAGTGACATCATATGAACTATATTATAATCTGTGGATTTAATTGAACAGGTTTTCGCAGATATCAATGTTGCAGTGCAATACATGTTCATAAAATCCAAAGAAAGTGACTTCAGTGGTTTATTAGAATCAAAAATTTAATCTGGATGAGGAATCAGCAACACAAGCTGGATCTCTCTTTCTCTCTTCACATCTGTCTAATTATTTACTAAACACAGATGACAGGATGACATCATTGTGTCTGTTCAGTGTTTCTCCAGCAGAGAGAGATGTTCTTTCACATTTCACATACCGAGCAGATCTGCTGTGTGTGTGTGTGTGTGTGTGTGTGTGTGTGTGTGTGTGTGTGTGTATGTGTGTTTGAGTGGTTTACGAGGACTTTTTGTAGGGTACAAATGGTCATTTCAAGGGTATTATGCTATAAATGTTGTTTGTGTCCATAATTCAAATAACTTAAAGTTTTTTGTGTGGGTTAGGGGATATAATCTATAGTTCATACAGTATAAAATCATAATGTCTATGGAGAGTCCTCATAATGATAGCTGCACCAATGCATATGTGTGTGTGTGATAATGAACACAATTAATCATTTAATTCCTTTGGGAAAATACTGAATCGAGAATGAATTTCTTACTGGCTCAATAAATTCTTAATCAATACAAGTGCACTAAAGTCAAGTCATTCTTATTTGTATAGAGCTTTGTTACAACACATCCTTTCAAAGCAGCTTCACAGAAAATTTATAAAAAATACATCAATTAATAAAAAAATGTGTTACACATTGTGAATTGTACTCACACATTTCTACTGCAGTATAACTAATCATTTATATTGACAACAGATCAGAAGTGTGTCTGTTTGCTTGTGAATAAAAATACCATTCAGTGTTTGAGAGCAGAAGACGATTCACTTCAGACATTTGTGTGTTGATGGGAATGTGTGTGTGAAAGTGGTGGATAATGAATGTTTACTGTGTTATCACACACACACACACACACACACACACACACACACACACACATACACGCATGCAAAAGCCAACTCAAACAGACACACACACACAGACACACACTCAAACACGCACAAACACACACACGCACTCACACAAACACAGCCACAAATAGATAAACAAACACAAACAGACACACACACAAACAAAAACACACACAGACAAACAAACACACACTCACACACACATACACATACACACGAACACAAACACACACAAAGACACACACAGACAGAAAAACACACAGACACAAACACACACACACAAAAACACACACACAGACACTCAAACACACTCACACATGCTCTCACACAAGCGCACTCACACACACACACACACACACTCATACACACACACACTCACACACACTCTGTTTACTAACATGATTTTACACTGCGTGCACAATTATTAGGCAAGTGAGTATTCTGATCTCATCATTATTTCCATGCATATTTTTCAACTCCAAACCATGTAAACTTGAATGCTTATTGGATTCAATCATTTCAGTTGAAATGTATTTGTGTAATGAGGGTGTGTGTGGCGAAAGCGACTAACACCTTATATCAAGGTGTGAATCATTATTAGGCAGCTTCATTACCTCAGGTAAAATGGGCCAAAAAATAGATTTAACAGACACTGAAATGTCAAATATTGTAAAATGCCTTTCAGATGGCTGCAACACTCTTGAAATATCTAAACTATTGAAGTGTGACCACCCAATGCCACCATATTCCAGAACTGCAACCTACCTGGAGTGCCCAGAAGTACAAGATGCCATGTGCTCAGAGACATGGGCAAGATCAAGAAGGCTGAAACAGGACCTCCACTGAATATATTCACAAGCTGAAGCTTCAAGATTGGGCAAGAAATACATGAAGACAGATAGTTCAAAGGTTTATGAACAGATGAAATGAGAGTGAATCTTGATGGACCAGATGGATGGCCCGTGGCTGGATCACTAATGGGCACAGGGCCCCACTTCGAGTCAGGTGCCAGCAAGGTGGAGAAGGGGTACTGGTATGGGCTGCTATCATTAAGGATGAGGTAGCTGGACATTTTCGAGTTGAAGATAGACTGAAACTCAACTCTCAAACCTACAGCCAGTTTCTGGAAAGTACTTTCTTCAAGCGGTGGTACAGGAAGAAACCCTCAGCATTCAAGAAGGCCATGAACTTTCTGCAGGACAATCCATCACATGTCAAGTCAAGTCAAGTCAATTTTATTTGTATAGCAACTTTCACAACACACATCATTTCAAAGCAGCTTTACAGAAGATCAGGCATCAACAGATGATAAAACTGTAATGTCTATAATGTTGAGGAATCATCATTGTGTAATTAGATTAAATACGATTGTTAATCATGTTTAAAAATAAGTAATTAAATAATAATTGTATTAATAACCCCAGTGAGCAAGCTGAAGGTGACTGTGGCAAGGAACACAAAACTCCATAAGATGTAGATTAATGGAGAAAAATAACCTTGGGAGAAAACAGACTTACTGTGGGGGCCAGTTCCCCTCTGGCTAACATCATGAATATAATGTAAATATTACTTATGTATAGTTAAAGTCATGGTAAAAAATTATTAAATGAAGTAAGTGTTAAGGGTCAGTGATTAAACATCGATTTTGTTTGAACTGTAAGATTAATTGACCAATGTCTTTGAAGTCCATCTTGATTAACTGCAGAAGTTCACATAGGTGCAATTGTCCTTGTTAATTGGCTGATGAAGGCTTTTGTTGGCAATTGTTAGTCTATGCATTCCATTTCAAGATCGTAGTCCATAAATAGACCGAGGTGATGCAGGCGATCGAGATGCAGGCGACCGAGGTGATGATCAGGGATGTGAAACGCAGTTCAACCTGGCCGGTAATTTTGGTGAGGTTCGGTGTTGTCCACCATCATCATTCAGTGACACGTAGCAGAGGAGTCCAATACGAAGCAGGAATGGGGCTGGATCCAGCCGGTTCTGGTGACCTCAGGATAGGAGTCCCAAGGTTGAGACAGGGAAACAAATAAAATAATATTAGCATAGATGCCATTCAATTTATTGCTGAGTTATAAATCATGATCAATGTTTCTAGTTTCTGGTTCCGGCAGACCCAACTAAAGCAGCCTAATTGTGGGTTGGAGGATAAATTAGGTGTATGCCTGGATAAATAGATGAGTCTTTAGTCTAGACTTAAACTGAGAGAGTGTGTCTGCATCTCGAACAGTGTTAGGGAGACTATTCCATAGTTTAGGAGCCAAATATGAAAAGGATCTACCTCCTTTTGTGGATTTTGATATTCTAGGATCTATTAACAGGCCAGAATTTTATGATCGTAATGAACGTGATGGAATATAGCGTGGTATAAGATCACTTAAGTACTGCAGAGCTAGACCATTCAAAGCTTTGTAAGTAGTTTACAGAATTTTAAAATTAATACAGAATTTAATAGGTAGCAAATGTAACGATGATAAAATGGGGCTAATATGATCATATTACTTGGTTCTCGTCAGCACTCTGGCTGCTGCATTTTGAACCAATTGAAGTTTATTTATTGATCTTGCTGGACATCCTCCCTGTAATGCATTACAATAATCTAGTCTTGAGGTCAGCATTAATTAATGAACGCATTAATTAGTTTTTTGTCATCAGCAACAGAGAGCATGTGCTGTAATTTATCAATATTTCGTAATTTCATTAATTTATGAAGTCATTACTCTTGTGCTGCGACAATAATATCTGGTTCTGTTGAGGCTTTATTCCTAACCAATTTAGCCACAGTACTGAATAAACATTTAAGATTGTTGTGGTTATTTTCTATGAGTTTACTAAAATATGCTGACCTGGCAGCTTTTAGTGCCTTTCTATATCTACAGACACAATCGTTCCTTGCACCATGAAATATTTCTAATTTTGTATTTATCCACATGCGGTCCATGATCTCTGGGCGACAATATCAAGAGTGCTAGAGAAGACTGCAATTATATTTTTTGTTATATCATCAAGTTCTTCTGGGCTTTGGGGTTTATTGAATGTATGAGATAGATCTGGAAGATTATTAGAGAAACTATCTTTAGTGATTGAATGAATAGTTCTTCCTGAACGATAACGTGGTGTAGATTGAGTAACATTAGCTGATTACATGAGACGTCATCCCTCTTCAGACGTGGCTCATGTTTATAACAATAACCTGGGGGAGTAGATTCATTTAAACTAATATATTCATCCGGTTTAAGCCAGGCTTCAGTCAAACAGAGTGCATCCAATCTATGATCTGTAATCATTTAATTAACAATTAGTGCTTTGGTAGAAAGAGATCTAATGTTTAGTAGCCCTATCTTTATATGATGTGTAATTTTAATTTGTTTGTTTTGTTCAAGTTTGACCTTAATCAAATTTTTTCTAAATTATTTAGTGAGGGTACTGTGTTTGGTAGTTCGGGGAACAGACACATCACCTATATCTATGAGATATCTAGGTGATACAGTCTCTATGTGTTGTAGTTTATGTGACCCGTGTGTTGTCTCAAGGCAGCTAGCAGACAATCGGATTAACCAGTTTGTCTGCTTCCTGACCTGGGCCCCAGTTAGTCAAATACTATCATTATTAAGACTATAAGCCAAATTACTAGAGAGGAGAGTGGCACCTTCCCTGGGGTCCATCTCTCTTTAGCAGGTCAGGTCTACCCCCAAAACTCTTCCAATTGTCTATAAATCCTATTTTATTCTTCAGACACCACTCAGACATCCAGCCATTCAGTGACACTAATCTACTATAAACCTCATCCCCACGACGAGCAGGGAGGGTACCAGAGCATATCACAGTGTCTGACATCATTTTTGCAAATTCGCACACCTCTTTAACATTATCTTTAGTGATCTCCGACTGGCGAAGCCAGACATCGTTAGTGCTGACATGGATAACAATTTTACAAAATCTACGTTTAGCATTAGCCAGCACTTGTAAATTTGATTTGATATCAGACACTCTGGCCCCCGAAATGCAATTAACAATAATGGCTGGAGTCTCTATTTCCACGTTCCTTACAATAGAATCGCCAATAACAAGGGCTCTTTCAACATGATTCTCAGTGGATGTATTACTGAGTGGGGTATCGATATGAAACCCTAACAGGAACGGGAGAGTGGTGTCTCTTTGCTGAGCGAGTATGCTGCCGAGACGTCGCCCAAATGCCCTGCTGCAGGGGCTCTACAGCCGGAACCAAAGTGTGTATGTTGCTCTCTGTACTCTCTGCTCTCGCATCCGAAACAGTATCTACCGGCTTCTATTTCTCACTGACCTTCACTAGCGTTCGGATGCAAGTCTCTATCTCATTAATCTTCTCTGTCAGCCTGACTAATTCCTTACATTTATCGCATGTGAAACCCTCACTGCTGACGGAGGAGGCTATTGTAAACATGTGACATGCAATGCAGGAAGCAATAACATGAGCGGATGCCATGACTTACCGCAAATTGTTTGTTGATGGTTGTTCCTGAGCGGTGAGGGTTTGAGATATGATGTGAATCCCTCACAAAATTGTTTGTTGTTGTTGGTTGTTCTTGATAAGTGGTGCTTTGAGATCGATGCAATAATCTGTGTAGCGCAGAGGAGAAAAAATGGGTGCGCGCTGAAAAAATGCACGCAGTTTAATTGCGATAAAAATAGAGCGCGGATGCAGGTGGAATATGTGCGCAGTTGAATCGCGATAAGAGAATAATATGAGGGAAAACCCAATGCGCGCTTAAAAATGGCAGATGTTAAGGATTAAAGGCTGAAAACAGATATATAAGCGATGCAAAAAAAATCTAGCAGGCTGCAAACACAGACTCTAGCTAGGTGCCAGCAGGAACAGGTAAAATACAAGATGATGAAACAGTAGAAAAGCGGAAATACCTGAAACGCGGTAAAATGACAAAGGATATAACGATGAACGATGAATATAACGATGAACGTTTGAGAATAAGAATAAGCAATGCTAAGCAGCCTATGAACAAACTATCATGCAGCATGCCGTCAGCAACAGGAATTCCAGTGACGTCAAGACAGGAAAAGCAGAAGAAGAAAATGGCAAATGCACATGCATCCAAGTACTCCACTGCTTGGCTAGCCAGCAAGGGCCTCAAATATGCCTAAATAATGACTTGAGCCCTTTCTTCACCTGACTTAAATCCCACTGAGACCTTGTGGGCCCTTCTCAAACCTGAGATTTACAGTGAGGCAAGACAATACGCCTCTTTGAACAGCATTTGGGAGGCTGTGGTTGCTGCTTCAGTGAAAGTTGATCGTGAACAGATCAAGAAACCGACAGACTCCATGGATGGAAGGCTCATGGCAGTTTTTGAAAAGATGGGTGGCTATATTGGTCACAGAATATTTTTGAAAGACCAAAAAAGTTATTTAATTGTCATTTTGTGTTACTTATTTGTTGCACTTACTCTAAAAATTGAGAATAAACTATTGAGTTGGGAGAAATAATTTTTTGTAATTATTTTTTTTAAACATTCAGGTTTGACGTTCAATTACATTTTGGATTGACTGAGAGCATTGTGTTTGTTCAACAATAAAATAAATTCAGAGGAATACAATTTGCCTAATAATTGGGCACACAGTGTACTAACTGCATCTGTGTAAAGTTATAGACAATTTTACAACTTGCCATGATGATGTAATGTCAACAAACACTAAAACGACTGTAAAAATGATGATGTAAACATATTTACAGCTCAAATAATACATGAGTTTTAACAGAATAATTTATGTAAGTGCTTTATAAGAATTATAAGATTCATATTTCTCAATTTAAACCCTACAAAAATTGACCCCATTGACTTAAGTGTCTCGCTGTAAGTAAGTGTCTCACTGGAACACACATTTTTTAAAAGAAAAGGAAACGGATGAGCGATTTGAAATTAATTTTTATGGTAATCAATAATATGCCACAAATGCTGTCCATTGAGCTGAAGTTGTACTGAACCCGGAATATTCCATTAAAGACGTGAACAGAGTCGATTTTGATTCATGGTTTACACAGACTTACAGTCATGTTTACTGTCAGAATCAAAATGTTCATCAAGCTCATTACAGCTCTGCTTTAAACATCTGCAGTCTTTCTGAAATGTTTTCATGTCGTTCAATAGATTTTCACCCAGCAACATTGAACTACTGAACAGAGTGACAGCAGAATCATTGCGAGTGAAGCACTAATCTACACTTCTTATAATTCTTAAGTCTTCTGATATTATTTCAGCATTGAGATCAGTTTCACAGCAGCTGCCAAATGCAGCTGTTCTTCAGACAGTCGCTGTTAGCAGACGCTGATTAAATCCAACGAGACTCGAAACCTGAAGTGAAACACACAAATCATGATGTCCACAGGCCTTTTGGACAAACACACAAAACACAGACACAAACTCGTCCATTTCAAGATGGAAAAACACATTGACTGACAGGAATTGACCAAAATGTGACTCACAGTTCATTCACTGTTACTATAGTTACTGACTTCTCAAACTGTCTTCTACAGCAAAGCAATACTGTGTAATTTGAACATCTCTTTCTTTACTCATTGTTTAATCAGACTGGCAAAATGTAAGACATTATTACAAAATGTAATTAATATTGCTATTTTCTATTCTGTTTCACATACCACATTTTTTTAAATAGTAGGCAGTTTTCAGTGTGTATACACACACACACACAGTATGCCACTTTTACCAGGTTGAAGAATGAATTGAATCTTACTAAACGGTCACATCTCTATGTGTGTCTCTCAGAGGAAGGATTTTGTGTGCAGGTGTACAGAACATCAGGAGGAACATTCTGTACATTTCATCACTTGAGGCGATCAGTGATCAATGGGCCGGTATCCAGCCAGGATAATGCAATCATCCTCCCACCAGGACTAATCAAACCTGTCAGAAGACACGATCAAGTCGCCAGACATTCAGAGAGAGACACCGGGCCTGTCCCAAAACCAACACTTGCACTCTTTGTACTTGCCTACTTACCTACTTGTGTTCCGTAATTTGGGTGTTTGGCCTTAGTGTGGTCTTGTAGACTTCATGACGTTGATCAAGCTTGCAGAAGCAGTTTTTGTAGTCGCTCTCAGAAGACTAATTGTTGTTGGACTGATTCCACTGTTAAATACTTCAAATAATACACACCTTTTCATGTATCAGTACACCACTGGTTGTAAGTCTATTGTGTTATTGTATGTATGCAAGAACAGATTTTACAGTGCTACAATGTCATTTAAAGATTTTCAATACTTTGCACATAAATAAGAACATGTTTAACTCTGTAAAATTGTGTCATCCATAATTGCTGTAAAATACTTTGTTACATCCATAATGCAAATTAATTTTATAAATCTGTGTGTGCATTTTTTGCTTGTCATTTATTTGAGATAACCAAAGATTAACGTTTATAAAACATATCAGTTGCCTATGCAGATCATTGTTTTCATTTAAAAGCATTAAAATGTACATTTCAAATGTCTATAAACACATACGAGACAGAAACAGACGTAGTAGTTTATATAGATTTAGTATAAATGATTAAATCAATCATAATTACTCTACCATGCCACAAGTCCATTAACCTCCAAAAAGACTTAACCTCCAGTGTGCTGTTTGTCTGCACTGGTCTCAGAACAGTTTGAAATGTATCTTATTTTCATCCTTACTCTATATAAAGCCTCTGAAAGACACATTTTTCAGCTTTTGGATGAACAAATTGATTCTCAATATGATAATCCACAGTGAATATAGGATTTATATTGTAAGTCTTACAAAGTGTACTCATACAAGGTCATCGTGTTTAACTGGGCACTGTTTTGCAACAGCCCTGAAGGAATGTTTATAATGCCTACCAGAAGCTATTTTTTATAGATACAAGCACAGCTCCTACCTATTTAAATGGAGATAGAGCAAAACCACCAAACGTTTGGTGAAGAAAATAACATTTTAAATCAGCAATAAGGTTATAATGAATTGTGCTTCCATAGCTCAGATAATGCTTACAAATGCTATATTTAAGGTTAGTCCAGCTAAAACACATGTGCATTCTCAATGACTGGCAGGCTTAAATCAGTCTGTGCTTACCGATATTTTAATCACCGCCTCCAGTGGCCCATTCTGGAAGTGTTGTTGAATGTATGGGCATGTTTGAGCTCCAGTTTCCAGGTAAATGTCCACAGAGTGGTGCAAAAAGCAAGTTGCTTATGTAGTTGTCAATAGTAATGCATATTTTATAAACCCTAACACAAACCCTAAACCTATATATCAGTGGAGTAAAAAAATAAATAAAACAATTGTGAAAATGCAACCTTAGAATCTCCCTCATCATTGGTAAATTAACATAAACTGGTTTATACTGGTATGTGTTGTTTAGCTGATGGACCAGTATAACCATGGTGTTCACCAGCTAAAACAGCCGGTCAGCCAGCCTCCCTTTGCCAATCAAATGAAGATGGTTGGCAAAGGGAGTCTCGTTGATTATGCTAGTAAAGTCTGGTGGACTCCTCCACACCAGCATCTAAAACACAACATATGCTGGATGGCAGTAATGCCCATCTTTTCAACAGAATTGGCTTCTTTTGGAAATATTTTGTGTGGAGCAAGAATAAACAACATTTTTGGCCATATTTTGTCTAAAAATGTGAGTTGTTCAATATTAACTTGTTCTTTATAGAAGTGATGGATAAATGCAGTATCTCACTCACAATGACTGTGATTACCTGTACCTCATGCATGTGCCCAATCACAGCTTAAATATTTCTCTGTGTTTTACCATGTATTTCTATAAAGCAGTCATGGTTAAAATAAGCAGCACCATGACCAGAGTGACTCCAACATGTACCTGATGCCTACAGATGAACATGAGGAAGACTCTGAAGAACAGACGGACAGTAGGACAAAGTGCCTTTCTGACAGCAGCTCTCAGTGAACTAATGAGGGCCACAGCCTCGGTAGGCAGGATAAACATTATTTCTAGCATATTGTGACGGCCAATCACTTATTTATGGCCTGGCTTTTGTGCGCTGGGAGCTAATAATGCTTCAAAAAACAGCGAGTGGAAGCCCCCTCCCTCAGTGCGCCGCAGCCACTCCAGAGCCACATCAAACGCTCGGCTCCTAGCCCCGCTCCTGATAATTGTACAGCTATTGTTCCCCATGTCAAGCCCGAGCAGCGGATGAGAGAGAAAATGGAGGCAGAGAGATAAAGAGAGAGAGAGAGGAAAACAGGCCTCTATTATGAGTGCACTAGAGCTGAGTAAATATACTCTAAAACAATATGAACTGTTTAGGTGCATCCCTCCCGCTTGAGCTCGCAGCCGAGTTCCTCATGATCTCACCTTGATGACAAACACGACCCTACGGGTTTATTACAGCATGTACATTTGAGTGCTTGAATACACAAACACTTTAGAGGGGCCAAAGCTTTTACTACAAGAATTAGATTTTGCTAGATTTTCTGATGAAAAAGAGGAGACTTTTCCTTCTTGCATTCACACCCACAACGGGGATACATTAGCAAAATAACAACACTGATGGAGGACGCAGGGGATAGGGTTTTTTTTTTTTTTAAATCACTAAAAGATGGGAAAAAAACATGAACTGTTACTCTGATTAGCACTAATCCTGCATAAATCAATCCTAACCGCTCCAAAATGTTCCGTACTTCAGAGCTGTACATCTGGGTAAGTTGTGAATTTGAATGGGCTGATCCAAACAAATGAGGCCACACACATAGAGGTGGATGAGAGTTCAGGGGTCAAGGACATTTTTATGAGGTGTGATTTTTATGGCAATGAAAGTAACACCAGGTTTTAGAGGGCCAGTGTAACCTTGATGTGACTGATGAGAATAATATCTCCAAGCTGTAATTATCATTTACAATGAGTCACACGTTCATCAATTGCTAATGGTACATGCGAGCTGTGCAGGTGAATTTGCGGCTCTCTCCAGCAGACCTGCACGTGAAGGGAGTGTAGGATTATGGGAAAACATCCTTCACAATGTGGCCCTTGTGTTCAGATCATATGGGGTTGCTGCAGTACATGCATGCATCTTTTGCCAGCGCAAACACACTGATCTGACACACAAAAAGGTTTTTCTCATGAAACAGCTGTGCACTGACCAACAGCATCCTCTCGTCCTCTCGTGGATGGTCACGACTGCGAGGTGGCTGTAATTGAGTTGTAAATCCGATGTGGCTCTTTTTGCCCCACGTCTACCGAGTCTACCGTGGTCTGCCTTCACCCTAAAGCAACGGCACCGCTCCCCCTCTTTCGCCCAAAGTCGGGTAGCGCTCTGCGTGTTGACAGATGCACCGATCTGCTCAGACAGAGTGAATATGTAGCAGGATCTCACTGGCTTTGTGCACACAGACTGCCATGTTCACTCAATATCAACCTCCAAACTAGCAATTAACTCTCCAGCCCCGCTCGGCCCTCCTGTGCCCGATGAACCATACAGCCTCAGGCGGACCGACCCAGCCCACCACAACAGTGAACCTACTCATGTGCGGATCCAGAGGCACTGGAGCCGCTCTCTGCCGAGCCCTGAACATGGATACAAGTATCAAATGCCACAGGAAGAAGTCGACTTATCTACATTCAATGTTCCTTGAAACGGAGAGCTTCAGCTTTAAATGACAAGGGATGCAAGGCTGATAAAGACTGTGGCTGTGAGATTTCATCAGTAGCATGAATTTAAATTTATATTTAAACAACCTCTCAGACTATGCTCTAATTTGTTAACCACAGTTTTAAGCTCCCACAGGCATTGCATATTCTTTACTTTCTACGTGCATATTCTATACTTGTACAAATGAGTTCACTTGGTCCTAATTCAGCGAGGGCTGAAATGAAGGCACTTAATGTAATATACTACTATAATGCATACTATATTGCATTAAGTGCATTGACATTTTAAGCAGAAGGAACATCGAGGGCTCTTTTTTCGTGACCACAAAACATGCTTTCGAGCTATGTCTAATCCAAAAGCATAGTTTGCTATTTTCCTCAAAAATAGGTCACATCTGAGAAGCATGTCTAAACTCTACACCAAATCTAAACTCAGTTCCTGCATTCGTACTTTGGGGATTCCACCAGCAGATGATATCAAAGCGCTGTTGATCCCTTTTAACTTTTACTAGCCATGATTTATGTGTCAGTAGATTAATATGATTATTTTTAATAATAATAATGAATTTGCTGATGATAGACAATTAAGCATTACAGTGAATATTGCAGTGATTTTAATGTGCTTTATTGTTCAGTCAGCCATTTTCTAAAGAGTGCATCAGCAGATAAATTTCACGATCCTTCAGGGCTGCACAATTAATCAAAATAACACCAAAATGGTGATATGGTCATATGTGATTATTAAACTGCAAAAAGCTGTGATTAACGACAGATAAACATGGTTTGTATATGTGCTTAAGAATAAACACGCTGTTCTGGCTCATTGGCTCATGTTTTTAGCACTTTTAGAGCAGCTCAAATGCATTTTGAAAGAAAAGCACAGCATGATCAATGATTCACGCAATTCCAAACATTAGTAACCACTACGAGTTATTATACAAATCTACAAAGGCGGCACAGTACAACAGAAAAGGAGGAGATGATGGATTTCACCAGATGTAGAACATTGTTGTACGAATACTGCAATTTCAGTGTCAAAATAAAAGCTCAAGGTTAAGGTGAAGTAAATAGGACAGAAATATATATATATATATATATATATATATATATATATATATATATATATATATATATATATATATATATATATATATATATTATATTAACAGTATATATTAAAAAATATAAAAATAAAATAATTATGATAATTCAGTATTTTATTATAACAATAAACTTGACAGGGTACCACAGTAAAGATTTTGTATAATGCAATATTCAATGGTGTTGAAATACAAAAAAACAAAACAAAAGCAGAGTAGTCTAGTATTTGCACATATTGTTCATTCACAAACATCTTTTTCTAGTAAAATGCTTTTTGAAGGTAAATGCTTTTTATTAAGCTTATATGTATTATTGTATATAAAAAATACATATAAATATAAAAGTGCATATCAATGAAAATGATATATCTCATTCTCCCTTATGTTCATTTAGTGAAAAACTGTGGGGAAACATGCCTCTCTTTTTTCTTGATTTTTATTGAATCTACTTGGCTGATTGAAATGTTTGGATAAAATAAGGGTTCCTTTGATTTAAAACAAAAAGACATTCTGAGCCATTTCTGAGAAAATACATATTTATCGAGATATTGAATATCATCAATAGGCTTGTGGCATGGGGGGCGTGGTCGTGTGTTGGTCTGCGGGAGAGAGAGAGAGCGGTAAGGCTTGTCACCTGGTTTGTAATTACCTCTCTCTCGCTCTCGACACTTGGCGTTCCTTAAATGTCTCTCTCCGTATCACTATAACAAGACACAGGTGTTAGAGGTAATTACAAACCAGGTGACAAGCCTTACCGCTCTCTCTCTCTCTCTCTCTCTCTCTCACTCTCTCTCTCTCGCAGACCGACACGCGACCACGGCCATCATGCCACACGGCTGAAAAATATTGATATATCATTTTTGTTGCATTTTTCCCAACCCTAATTGTATCTGTTATTTTTCTTAGAATAATTCTGCATACTGTAGCTCAACTTGGTAAAAATGGTGCTAGCAACACCAATGTCATGGGTTTGATTCCCAGGGAATGCACAGTCTCATTGACCTTTTTGCCATTGATGTTTGGCAAATTAGGAATTAGGAGTTTTTTTTCAACTCCTAATTCATCTGCAAACGAATAGAGAAAATTTATTCAGAATTTATTCCTTGATGCTTACAAGCGAAGTGTGACAACTGTTTCACAAATCACATGCCCGAAGCAGGGCGTGAGTCTGAGCTCCACCCCATCATACCGTTGGGGGCAGTGGTGGCTCAGTGGTTAAGGCTCTGGGTTACTGAAGGTTGGGGGTTCAAGCCCCAGCACCACCAAGATGCCACTGTTGGGCCCTTGAGCAAGGCCCTTAACCCTATCTCCTCCAGGGGTGCCGTATCATGGCTGACCCTGCACTCTGACCCCAGCATAGCTGGGATATGTGAAAACTAATAAATGTCACTGTATATATGCAAAAAACTGTGTGTATAATGAGTGACCAAAATAAAGGATTCTATACTATCAGGCCTTCAGAATTTCCACAGAATAAGTCTAAAGTATTTGTTCTTGGTGGGTGTAGTCTTTAGGATATGTCCCAGTCCAAGCCTTCTAGCTGGCTTTGAGTGACGCAATCACACTTTAAGTGATGTACATAATTTGAAAGTGAAGAGCTCGAGATCAAACTGTCTGACCAGTCTACTGTCATCTCTGCTGGTATTGCTATTGAGAAAGAGATCCTTATGGATTTACAAACACGTGATGTTCTGCATGATCATGATATTGATGAATTAAACAGGAAAGGGGGACTGATTTTCACTTCAAGTAAATTGGTAATTGCTTTTTGCATTGTTACATTAACATCAGGAGTTTTCTAAGTGTAAATTTAGTGTCAAGTTTAGAAAAGTAACCATTTACCCTGACGAAACACAATTTATTGCAAGTAAAATTTAAATCGCAAATATTATTAGAGAGTTTTTCTTGCCATTAAACCGCCTTGGTTCTGGCTTTCATGCATGGACGTGTTTTTGAAGTGTCTATTGGTATTATTAGTTGACCTCCACGTAATGTATGATGGACATACGGTGTCTTATTCATTGTGAAACTGTGCTTTCTTATTGGCATGAATCACACTGAAGACTTAAAATGTATGGCCTGTGGCTGTAAATGCACTGTACAAAGCTTTGAATAAAATCTTCTGACTAGGAGTCTATGGGAGTCCCTAGAACAGTTTGGTAAAAAGTTGTGAAATTTGGCAGACTGATTGGGGAGGGTTTCGGTATCCCTGGTGCCAGTTTTGGGGTCAGTTTCTCAAGCCATCTAACCAGAAATCCAAATTTTGATATGTGCCTGAAGCTGAATACCTTCGGAAAGGCACGAATAATTACTTCAAAACAAATAACGGATTCATCCTAATAATATAAAAAATATTAATATGACTGATTATCCAAAAGCACAAGGATAAAGCGACATTTTAAATAAACTTATAGAAATGTAAAAAAAATTTCTTAAAAAAAATAGAAATGTATGATTCTGTGCAGTCATTTTTTCTAAAGTGTAAATCTTACGAATGAAAATGTGCATATTGTGATTTCAGATCGGATGAGAATTTCTCGACTTTGTTTGCGGTATCTGTTAATTGTGTGTGTCTGGAGCTTATCAAGTGTAATGTTAACATAAAACATCATGTACACTTTACAATTCTTGAAATGTCTATGTTAATGTATCACAGGATTCACACATGATTCCCATGTATTTATTTATCGCCTAAACCTGAGCGTGATGTTAAATTCCTGACTGAAGAGATTTCACGTCAGAGCTCATCTATTCGTCTCTTAATGTTGATCACATTTCTATCCACATCATAAAATGAAGAAACTGAAACATGCTGCGTCTTTTTCTTCTTTAAACTTCAACCTCTGATAAGGTGCTATATAAATGTAACATTAATATTATTGTTATTTAATTCAATAACAGTGTCCTATTATAAAAATTCCTGATAGGCTCATGGGACTTTCACCTGTGTGTGGGCTATATTGATTTTATTTTAATTTCTTTTAATGTTTGAATTTGTATTTATTATTCACTGCAAAATGTATGTTTAATATTTCAAATTTTTCTTGACAGCTCTTGCCTCCAGAATAATGTTATTCATGGACAGACAAATGAAAATGTAGTTTCATGCAGATATTAATATCAGAAATACCAGGAGAAACCACATTTAACAACATATTCCACAGTTAATGTAGCATACAAATTTATCTTCAACTAGTTATAAAAATTAAAAAACAAACATTTTAATTACAAATTGTATTATAATAATAATTATTATTAGGCTATTATTACGAAAAGGCATCTTTTATTAATAGAAACTATAAATGTAAGAGTAACATTTAAAATTGCCGTTTTTTTGTTTGTTTTTGAAGCACTTCCTGTTTAAGCCCCATCCACACCCGGTTCTATACGAATACAGAGACAGATACAGATCATTTTGTCATATGAACAGATACAGATAACAACTTTGCTGCACACCCCTAGTGTGAAAAGTTAACTGAATGTTCTTGTCCAGGTTAGTTTAGTGTCTCTCATGAACATGTTCTGGACGGCAGTAACAGAGCAGTATTTTCCACCATGGGCTGTTTTCTACCACTCTTAATATCACTAGCGCTGAGGGAGGTTAGTAGCAATGACCGTCCACCTGAGGCCAGATGACACACCCTTACAGCTGTACCGCACCGCAGGGTTAACACAGTACTAATGAGAACTCGGCTGAGTCCCTTTCACCTTCACTGTTCACTAATTACTGAATCACAGCCGTACACACATTCAACCATGCTATTTCCTTTCCAAGTATGAAACCCTTCATTTCGTGTACATATTATTGTGTATGTGTTCATGACAAATGAGCTGCTTTTGTATGTCTGGTGATGTAGCATGGAGCATTGGGCTTTTTTGACATCACTCATTAAGGGGGTTCATATTCCCATGTTTATGTTCCGTCATTGCAGAACAAAAGCTTAAATGAGAGTGAGCATGAGAACTTGAAAGGGCAACCCTAAACAGATCATGATGTTTGTTCTGCTATTATGCTACTTTGCTTATTAGGCCAATACATTTGAGGAATAGTGGTCTAATTTAGACTTATTAGATGTGCAGAAAGGCTCAGGTTCAGTTGTGCTCATATAGAGAGACAATAGCAAGCGTTCCCCTATGAATGAAGTTCTTATAAAAGGCCTGTAACCTATTTCAGCTCATCCACACTGTAAGGCAACAAGGAAACATGCAACATTTTGAAGTGTCAATGAACATTTGAACCTGACTAAACCAAAGATCTTAAACAAGCTTTGAGCGAAGCCTGGGGGGAGTGATGTCATTGACCATAAGCCAGCGAGTGCAGGATGAAGAGTCTCTGAGGAGCTGCAGGGGTGTTTCATTAAACATCAGGACGGCGTGGGCAGCGAGGCACTCGTGGGTGAGCTGTAAACTGCTGCCCTTTACTGGGAAGAAATTGCTTCAAGTGCCTTGAAGTTTAGAAACAAGAGAGCAGCTTGAAAGTTTAATCACAAGAATGAAAAGATTTCATTGTCCTGCTTTAGCAAAATTGACACTCACCTAATAAGAAAATGATTTGATGTCAAATGATAAAAAAATAAATTCAATTTTATCTCAAGAAGATGACAGGCCTGTCATTTCTGTTAGTTTCCAAATTCAACATCTTCTTGTGGCTTGGAGTCTATAGCAGTCCTGGAACTATATGGTACGAATATGTGAAATCTGGCACACTGATTGGGGACGTCTCAGTGGGCACTTTAGCATACACAATCTTTCAATAATCCAACATGCCTTAATCGGCATTCCATTATCATGTAAGGTCATTAACGGTTTAAGGAAAAAAACAATCGTCACAGGTAGATTTTTGCATATTACACATTCTAACCGGTTTAGCCAATGAACTAGTGTTTTGATGTTAAAAGCAGAGAATGACCCGATGATTTTAAATCTCACGTAATTTCACGTAAACTTGAATTTCTTGCTGGAGTTTTTATATAATCTGGTTTTAGGTAGTTAACAGTTAATGTGCATGTAAACAAGCTCATTATCCCTGGTAATCATTTTGGGGTTAGTTTCTCAAACCCTCTTATTTGTATCAGGTGTAATGCACCATACCTTGCATGAATGTATGCTGCTGTGCTTATATTTATCATAATTGGTTTATAATATTATATAATTTATAATTTATTTAAGAGTTTTTAAATACAATTTTTAAGAGTTATTAGTTATTAAAAGATTAAGAGTTGACTGTTTAGCATGTAAAAAAAACACTTTTTCTAATGTAAGTTTAGGGTTAGGTTTAGGGGTAGGGATTATTGTAGTGTAATTGTGGGACTCTAAAGGTGCATTCACACTGGCGGTTTAGTTCGAAACAGAGCACGATTCACATGAAGAATTGGTAATGTGAAAGCTTTCGTGCGGGCCGGGGTGTGCATCACGGTACCAAACGACTGAGACTGCCTATATGAGGTGGTCTGAGTTCAGTTGCAATGGAACTGTAGCACGGTTTGCATGAATGTGAAAGCAACTCGGACTTGGGAGCACACTCATGCTTGCTTTTTAGCCGATGATGACATCATTTGTTTCGACAACACACGAGGATCCACACTTTCCTGAAAGTCCCAAAAAGTAATGACACCACACTGACATACAAGTACAATCAACACTATAAATACTGTCTTAAATATTTCCCAAAAAAAATAAAAAATAATATATATATATATATATAAAGTAAATAAATGGCACTCACATGATACCAGAGTTTCCGCATTGGGAGGAGATATAACATTAATAAAAACATATCAATATCAATATAAACGTGATATAAACATTTAACGTGAACGACTCTTTCGCACCAACTACCACTAAATACTCAGGGGGGATCCTCTCAGACGGCTATATTTACAAAGACAAAATAGGATATATTTGAGCAGAATTCTATTATCTTCAGCAAGCTGACTGACACTACACTACTGTTTGGGAGTATGTATAGTAAATTGAATGTACCATGTACCACAATGAACCCAACCCAAAACTGAAATTGCTCACTTTCTCAATAATTTCTTGTACAAGCATATACATTTGTTGCAATAGTCTGTATTTTATTTAAGCATTGTAGGCAACATTTGTAACTGTATAGGAACAGTAAAAATATAGCATTATAAGGCACAACAGCACACCAGAGCAAAAGGAAACAAACAACATTGGCTTACCATTTATCAGACACTAAAACCTTTCCAGGATCAGAACAATCTGGAAACATGTGTAACAGTGTCACGGTTACATGAAGTAATCTTTGTAACTCAAACTTCATAACGTAGAATCTTTGTGAAACCTGCAGAAACAGCTAGATGTAGCACAACGACTCAAACAGAACACAGGTGTCTCGAGTAGGGGTTGCACAATTACTGATTTATATTTTCCCTTACGAGACTGCCCTGCTTTAAAGCATTTACACTAGGACTATATGCCTCACAAAAATATTTAAAAAAATGTCATTCTTATATTAAATCTTTCTAGTTAATACAGGTCTTAAACGAATGAGGTCACTGATGGTTCCCAGTAGCTATCTTTTGCCGAGTAGAGGCGAAAGGTCATCTTCTCACGCCGTCCTGTCACCTCGTTCAGCCGAGGGAGAGTCGAGCGTGTGGGGCGAGAAATAACAATAAACCTCAGTGGCTAAAAAAGGAAAAGGGGAAGTGCCTTACAATAGACGGGACCTTTGATCCATTGCAAGAGGAAGACTTCACTTCAGGGCGTAAAGTATTAATGTGAAAGTGACTCGACCCACTGCACATTTGTTAAGACAAATAATGGACCCTAAAATTAGCACACAATGGAAGGCAGATGGGCGACACTTGCGCCTTGCCTTGTGCAGGAAGTGGAGAGGGACTGATTGTATGAAAATTTGTGATTTGCTGGCGCACAGACTTGTCAGAAGTGGCGGCTGATCTTCCACGCTGTGTTGAGGGGGAGACGGGAGGTGCAGCGAGGTCACATTCTCCTCAGGTCTATTGTGAGTAGACGCCTCGCTCCAAGAGTGCCGGTGTGTGTGTGTGTGAGGAAAACTGCTTTCGGTCACGTGTGACCCTGAATTGTTTTTAAATAAATGTACTGAATGTAGCTGAGGTGGTATGTAGCTCTCTACTTTTCACTTATTCAGTGGTCCAAAGTTAATTATTCTGCTTAAATCATGGCTTCCACAGATACAAGTGTTTGTGTAATGACATTTGAAGGTTTTCGTCCCTAAATGCTCTTGGTAAAAGAGTTTGCTGTGTGATGAACTTTTATGCATGTGGTCTCTTACTGAAAATTCAGAGAGGACTTGAACATGCAACATTCACTCTCACAGTTTCAGAGATCAATGCGTCTTCTAACGCTGCAAACTTATTGCATCACATCTGTGATGCAATAAGATTGCAGCGTTGAGCAATTTGTCTGTCCACACATAAAGCAAAACTGCTGCGCAAAGTTGCACAATCACAACATATATGATGTTCAATGTGCAGTTATGAGGAGCCAGATTTTGGACCAACGAAACATCGTAGAAATGTTAAACTAACAACTTCAGTATTTAGACTTATCACAGCTGAAAGACACAACAGACGGAGGAATCAGAAATACTCAAGGCAGGGGTTTGTTATCTCAGCGAGTAAAGATGCTTTCTACCACACCTGGTGTCATGAGTTAGAATCCAGGGCGTGCTGAGTGACTCCAGTCAGGTCTCCCAAGCAACCAAATTGGCCCGGTTGCTAGGAAGGGTAGAGTCACATGGGGTAACCTTCTTGTGGTCGCTATAATGTGGTTCTCACTCTCGGTGGGGCACGTGGTGAGTAGTGCGTGGATGCCATGGAGAATAGCATGAAGCCTTCACACGCGCTCGTGAAGCCACGTGATAAGACACGCAGATTGGCGGTCTCAGACGCGGAGTCAACTGAGATTCTTCCTCCACCACCCAGAGTGAGGCGAGTCACTATGCCACCACGAGGAGCGCATTGGGAATCGGGCATTCCAAATTGGGGAGAAAAGGGGAGTGAAATAAAACCCACTCACAGCCCTTATCTGATACCAGAGTTTCCGCATTGGGAGGAGATATAAACATTAATAAAAACATATCAATATAAATATAAACATGATATAAACATTCAAAATGAACAACTCTTTCGCACCAACTACCACTAAATACTCAGGGGGGATCCTCTCAGACTGCTATATTTACAAAGAGAAAATAGAATATATTTGAGCCGAATTCTATTATCTTCAGCAAGCTGAATGACACTACACTACTGTTTGGTTGTTCTCTCTCTCTCTCAAACACACGCACATTATTGTTTCTCCAGTGACTTGTTAGAAACAGCCCAAGCTGTTTTACTAGTTCTAAAGTGACTTTATGATTTAATAACAGAGGCTTGTGCACATCTTTTGAACTAGCAACGGAAGATCTTGATCCATGGCATAAGAAAGTAGTTCCCTAAACAAGTGCGTTTTTTGTGATGTTTCTTTGTTTGTCCCCATTTTTTTATTTACTTGTTCTTTGAACTGTTGTATAAAAGCAATATCACACTCACAATCGTGCTGTATGGCCCTAAATCAGCACTGCTTTGATTATCCGCAGCTGAATCAAAGTTGTGGTAATATAGGTTCATAAAGAACTCTTGCTTGTGTGATATTGCTTTAATATAACTGGAGCTAAAACAAAAATGACCAACTAATCTTTAGTGCATTTTCATCACTGCGTGTCATTTAAAAACAAGAATTTTGTGCCTTTCAGCTTGACACTCATGACAGGTTAATGTCATGGTCATCGGGAGGTTTTTAAGTTTGTTTAGACATTAGCAGACGATTAAAATGCGCATATTCATGAAAACATCTAGGCTACGGATGTAACCTCGGTTCCCTGATGGAGGGAACGAGACGTTGTGTCGAAGAAGCTACACTAGGTATCTCTCTTAAGTGCCGAATATGCCTCTGATCTATGAAAAAAGGCCAATGGGAATTAGGCAGACAGTATTTGCATACCCCGCACCGGACATACAGGTATAAAAGCGGGCAAATACATCGAGTTCATTCAAGATTTTTCTGAGGAGCCGGAAATGGTCCGGCCACTACAGTGGCTCGGCTCAGCGACGTGGCCGGGAGGACACAACGTCTCGTTCCCTCCATCAGGGAACAGAGGTTACATCCATAACCTAGACGTTCCCCGTCTGTTGCTCACTTCAACGTTGTGTCGAAGAAGCGACACTAGGTGTCCAATTCAAATCACGCCATGCGCTGAGCTGTGTACGTGTACTGCTGACACAAGAGCGGGCAGGTATATTTATGTGCAAAGGCAACCAGTTGTGTCAGGCTGCACGTACCCTTCCTCAATGCCCCATAAAAGACGTCGGAACCCTTTTGGTTACCCTAAGCCGGGGAACAAGGCAACGCTTGCCCATCAGGGAACGGGCCGAGCCTAGCCAGGCCTCTTTTCTTTCTATGTTTCTCACATAGTGCAAAGCAGCTTGGGCCCTTACACGCATCGTTGGAAGGGGATCTTACCCAGTTTCCTATTCTTTCAGGGGGAAAAGACCCTGCGGAGACCACACCTGCCCAGCAACAGGGCGGTAAGTGGCGAGATACATCACATGGGCCCCTGAGGTTGCATGTGGAAAAAATGTCGCGGTGGTAGATCCAGCCTCAAGGAGGGGGGAGTTGCTACACCACGGTGACCGGAGGCAGCTGGCACTGCCTAAGGGAGACGCGGGTCCACTAGCAAGGGGACCGTACAGCGGAAAATACACACAGGAGGAGTCCATGCAGGAGTCCGGACCTGTGGAGCACTTATACCAGTACGGGTAGAGGATTGGGTCAGCGAATTCCTCCACTGAATTGCGGACCTATAGGGCTAGGGAGGAATCGTCCAGGGATCCGAATATAAAGGCCCCCGGGCGCCTCTTAGGAACCTGATAATCAAGTCGTGCTTACCAACAGCCGTCAAACGCGAACCGTAGGAAGGGTCGGTGTTGAGGCAGAATTGAGACGTGAAAGTACGCGTCCTTCGGGTCTACTGCTGCGAACAAAGCTAGATGCTGGACGCAAGTTAGGATGTGTTTTTGCATGAGCATTTTGAACGGAGTTTGTACAAGGCCTGGTTGAAAACTCGCAAGGCCAAGATCGGTCGTAAGCCGCCGCCTTTCTTGAATATGATGAAGTAAGGGCTGTAGAAACCCTTCTTCATCTCGGTTGGAGGGACAGGCTCTATCGCGTCTTTGAGTAGGAGAGTAGCGATTTCCGCACGCAGGGATTTGGAATGTTCGCCGTGTACTGCAGAGAAGCGGATGCCCATGAAGGGGGGTGGGGGCCAGGCAAACTGAATTGCTTAACCGAGTCGGATTGTCCGAGCCAGCCAGCGTGACGGGTTGGGAAGTGAGAGCCACGCATTCAAGCTCCATGATAGGGGCACCAAGGGGACGATTATTTTTTACGTACCCGGTGGGACGGAGCAGGTAGTATGGCGTCGGGAGGCGTGGACGCCGTTTAAGTGCCTTGGCCTGGTGGACTTGCAGGAGGGCCATGGCATGCAGGGCGGAAGCGGTGTGTCTGGCGGCGCTGTAGGCTTTGGCCGTCAGTAACGATGTTGTCCTACAGGCCATGGAGGGGAGTACAGGGCGACCCCGCCAGGTGGTAGGGTTTTCGGGGCATAGGTGAAGCGCAAAAGCCCTATCCACCTGAGGAATCGGCGTGTACCCGTGGGCCGCTCCGCCGTCGAGAGTAGCGAGAGCGGATGAGCGAATGGCTTTGTGATGCAGACGTCAGCTCATTATGCTGTGAGCGGCGCGGAGCCCCCAGGAACCAGACACCCAACCGTGATGGCTGTGGGGAGGACGGAGGGTTCTAGTCCAGCCCCACGCTGGCGGCGGCCTGGGCAAGCATATCGCACATCTGCGCATCGGCCTCAGCCTGGGCATGCAGGCCTGAAGTCGGCAGCCCAGGGGAGTCCTCAGCGTCAGACGCCGCGCTCTCCGATGCAGCATTTACATTTACATTTATGCATTTGGCAGACGCTTTTATCCAAAGCGACTTACAGTGCACTTATTACAGGGACAATCCCCTCCGGAGTAACCTGGAGTTAAGTGTCTTACTCAAGGACACAATGGTGGTGGCTGTGGGGATCGAACCAACAACCTTATGATTAACAGTTGTGTGCATTAGCCCACTACGCCACCACAACACCAGCAGCAGCGAGCTCATCCACCTCAAGCTCTAGAGGATAGGCAGACTGGCCGTGAGGGACTTACCCGGCGGAGCAGCACCCGCTGCCAACCCCAGTTCGCCTCCATCGCCTACCGCACTGTCCTCAATCCCATGGGAAGAAGGAGCAATGCGGGGGGCAGCTGGAGTGGCGTGCTTTCGGTTGAAAGCAAGCCACGACCGCAACGTTGCCATGGTCATGCTCTCGCAGTGAGAACATGAACCATCCACAAATGCTGCCTCGGTGTGATCGCAACCCAGTGATTTTATACCCGTATGTCCGGGGCGGGGTATGCAAATACTGTCTGCCTAATTGCCATTGGCCTTTTTTCATAGATCAGAGGCATATTCGGCGCTCAAGAGACACCCCAAGTGTCGCTTCTTCGACACAACGTTGAAGTGAGCGACAGACGGGGAACTATTTTGCCAGCAATTATGTTTGAAAGGTTCATGATATTGTGTCTTGATGAAAGTTTTTTTAAGAACCGCAAATGGCCAAGGATTGTCTATACGTATATGAATTCAAAATTGATCTGATTTATTTTCTTAATGTATGTTATTGCTCTGTTTTTCATTTATGAAACTGTCCTAGTAGTCAAAGTGATCATAACTTGCTCTTCTACTGATATGACCGATGCTTCTCTGCTGAATAATGATGTTTAATTTGTGATTTTGTGCATTTCTTCTTTTTGAAAGAATCTTTTAACTGAAGGAATCTTTCTAGTTAACCTCCATACACTTCCCGGGCCGCAATGTGCTGTGTGTTTGTGGGCTGGTTATGTAATAATGTTGTCAGTTAGATCATCATTTGGGTGAGATTGGTTCTTAAGTTTCCCCTGTAACCGGCTCTGACATGAGCAGCACAGTGTAAAGGGGTTTGTGTGTGTGTGAAGTTATACTTATTGGCTATTTAAAAAAAAGGGATGAGCCATTTGACATGTCCCGCCCCCACTTCCTGTTTTAGTAGGAAATACATCCAAACACCAAATAGAACTGCTCTCTTCAAGGCAGCTTCACTGCGACTTCTACCCACACATTTCTCCAGCACACCTGTACACACTTATTATATCTGGATGGAGAAACACAATTACTGCCTCTCGATCCATCCTGCGATTAGCAGGTTGGCTGCTAATCACAGGGTTGGCGGTTTGATTCCCAGCCCACATGACTCCACATGCCGAAGTGTCGAAGTCCTGATTAATTAATCGCAATTAATCACATTTAATTGCATATACAAATATTTGCTGAGAAAGCCCCTCATATAACAATAATTATACATATAATGATGAAATAATTATACATAGTTATCTTTAAATATAAAAAAATTATATATTTAATAAAAAATATTCAGATAATTCAAATGTATTACATTCTTGTAGCAGAAGAGTTAATCATTTATAAGACAAAAAGCGGCTTTAGAATACAACGTATTGTTTACTACCATATTATTGATCATAAGTCAATCATTGTCACACAGTTCACAACAATCCATTTCACAAGTGAATTTGTCAATCAGTTGGAGATTTATTATGAGGGCTTGTTTAAGAACCCGTCAATTTTCACCTGCGTCAGACATTTTTTTTTTTTTTTTTTTTAAACAAGCCACATAGTACACAATACTACAGATATATTTTACAATAATGCCATTATATTCATTACATAGTGCAATGGTTTTCAATGCTTTGGAGTTGTTGGAGTTACAAAGAGTATTTAAATAATATTAAAAGTCTTTACAAAAAAGTGCATATAGGGGCTTTATAGACATAAATTTACACTTATGTATAAAAAACTTGGCAAGAAAAATAAACTTAAAATATATTAACTTAAGTTATCAAAACTGTGAAAACCAAATAAAACGTCTTTTATAAAGCAAAGAAAAACTAGTTAAAATAGAGGTACGTACAAACAAACAACATTTTCTCCAAAATACTACAGCGTGGACACATTCCCAAAAAAGGTGAGGGGCAGATTCATCTAGAGCATTACAGAAGGAGCAAAGTGGATCTATTTCAGGGAGCATGTTTCTTAAATAAAGATTGACTGGGTTTAAAGGACACCTCCTTAACCTTGTTGGTAATTAAATATTTGTGAGGTAAAGACCATACAACCTGCATCGTGTCTCGGGTGTGTTGTGTCATAACAGTAAAATATTTAGGTCACTGTGTCAAGTTAAATATAGTTTAATACTCAATCTTTAAACACATCTTGAGATCCCATAGATCGCATTTGCGCTCCTTCAAGTGTTTTCAACGCAAGAACGTAACGTTTGTGTTGTGTGTCCGCTGCAGGGTTGTTAATGTTTTGTTCACTGTATAAACTGTGCGTTGCTCACACAGCTGAAATTTCACTTACAGCCCTCTGGAGTAAACGGGTGGTACTACAAGCTTCCATTTCTCAGGAATTTCTCAGGAAAGCATTGCAATTAAATGCGTTAATTTTTTAATGCGTTATTTTTTTGTACAATTAATCACACATTATTAGCACGTTAAATCGACAGCCCTAATATATATATATATATATATAAGCAATATCACACTACATAATCATGCTATATGGCCCTACATCAGCACTGCTGTGATTCATAGTTAATCGTAGTTAATCCCAGCAATGCTGATGTAGGGCCATATAGCATGATTGTGAGTGTGATATTGCTTATATACAACAGTTCAATGAACAAGTAAATTTAAAAAAATGAGGTCACTCAATTTTAAAACTGGTCACTGAATATAGTCATAAAAACGCATTTGTGCATATATATATATGTGTGTGTGTCATTGGTCTCTTGTATAACCTGCTATGTTTTGTTAATTTGTGTGTTTTGTTGAATAAAAAAAAGAAGAAATAAACAAAGACAGCACATTTATAGTACAAATTAAAAGTTTGTAGCATATATAGACTGTATGCAATGAATTAGAAGAATAGAAATGTGGACTTATGTTCTTTTGTGCATTAACTGGATCCTTGATGAATGTCAGGCATATTTCTATGACACGTTCCTTTTATACACATGGACAATGATGTTCTCGTCAGGACTTGGATGTAGGCTCCGTGAAATTATAAAGAATGTAAGTATAATTAATCATCTTTATCTACACACAAATCATGGATAGTTTTAAAAGTGATCAATAGATCTGTCATTTCACCTGCTGGTGATATGGTTTTAGACTTTGCGCGGAGAATAGAGGTGCTGCTGAAACATCTAAGCGCAATTACCTATTTCTCAGGAAAATAGAAAACTGTACTTTATGACACTTCATTAATGATAAAATAAATACAATACACCCACAGTGATTTCAATACAGATGATGCAATACTGTAATGAACATAAATATTTATATCATATGCACATTTGTGGAATCCACCATATTTTTTTAATCAATAATTTTCATTATTGAATAGATTACAAATATATTTGTTCTAAAAATGTCTCTCCACCATCTTGGATTTATTACACCAACCTTATCATAGTGCATAATGGGATCCCACACATAGTGAAAGATACATATGATGCTCCCTTAAAGTTCAACGTAGGCATCGAAAATAAAATACTGTCATTTTGGAACAACCTTTACATCGGAAGGATGACTATGAATCCTTAAAATGCATGTAAGACCCACCAAAATGAAAACAAATCCCTGAAACAGATTCCTTGGTGTGTTTTCACTTCTGTAGCCTGTTTTGTGTTGTTGAGTTGTCGTGAGCGCTTCACTGCACTCTGATTCTTTAAAGCAGACTGACAATTACACCGTTCCGATGGAGAGAAGAACTGGGGTGCAAAGGTTTTACAAGGCCAAGCTTTTAAAAAATGTGTTCTGTTGCACATTACCATCTTCTTTTTGTGGATTGTCGGGAATCTTTCCCAGGTGCCGAGGTATTCCTTGCTGGGAGAAGAATTTGATAGCAGTTGGGGCATGGGCTGCATAATTCTGTTTTGGTTCTCATAAGGTAACTGCTCAGAGACCTGTTTGCGTGGCACCGCGTGTTCCGCCCAAACCCGCAACCTCAGTAAAACGCATTACCCCCACTCGTCCCTCGGCAGACTTTTAAGAGCACATGAATAGCAGGGATTACAAGATCTAATTTCCAAAGCTCTTGCCTTCTCAAAGTGACTTTACATAAAAAAGGCCTGCAGCTCGCAAGTAGCTTGTTTATCTTGGTCGGCTGAGAGCTGTTAAACATTTAAATCATTGTAACTGAAGCCAAAGGCTTCGTCTGTAAATACACGAACATGTGAGATACAGACAGCTGAGCCTGAGAAAGAACTAGACGAGCCCCCACAGTGTAAACTCAACACAAACTCCGTAATGAGAATGAAAACGAGACAACCGACTCAAACAAGAAAAAATGACAGAAGATTTCAATTACAGACTGTACTAATTTAAGAACTTTTTTGAGGAGGGAAGCTGCAGTTTTACTTTGAATCACCATATTATTACATGAATATTAACTTTAAACCACTGTTAGACAACATTAATAGAGTTATTAGCTGGAAAACATGAATTAAAACAGGTTGATTTAAATGTTCCTAATTTGAAATACAAAAGGATTTTGTCATTTTTAAGACGGTGAAGTAATGTAGTATCATGAAGATTGTTGTATATTAAAATGACCTAATGTGTCATTTTGCTAATGATAATTAGCATTAGCATCAGTTTGCCTCTAAACTGTCATTTGAGATGCAGTGAAGAGAAAATGGCTGCCTTGTGTGAATTCCCTGGTTATATTCACTCACCTGCTTGTGATTTTCTTCTACAGGAATTAGAAATGCTCAGACGCTTAGAAATGAAAGAAAGTAAAATTTCACTGGGATAGGTAAATTCTTCAGAGGCCTCAGAAACTGTGACAGACAGCTCTGATGACAAACGGCCGCCGTCTGAACCGGTCGCAGCTGGTTCTGGGTATTTAATAAACATGTAAACAATCTGCTGGAGCTCATTAGGTGATTGCAGAGAGCCACATTGTCCATAAATCACGAGTGGAGTTATCAAGGCCTGTGATCTGAACTGTACAGGGCGCCCAGCTGTCTACACGACACAAACTGTGAACAGCAGCCTGTAAAGAATTATATTCCTCCTGACCAGTTTACCTTTCCTTCTGTAAGATGCAGCAACATACTGGAGATGGGAATATTACAACTAAAGCCACTTACAGCTATTGCACATGAACAGATGCCTGGAAATGCCAAACTAAAACATGGTCTTAATCTATGTTTTACCAGCTATCTTCTCCAAAAGTGAGATCAAACTATTTTTTTAATGTTGGAGAATTTCATGAATAGAAACATATAAATGTAGCTTTATTTTTACTGCTCATTTTTTAGTTCAGCACTATTCGGATAAGAGTAGATTTATATGGGAACATGGGGTATTGTAATAACTACCACAGTTTCTCTGTGATTTGAATCCAGTGATATGCAGTTATATCAGTAATTGTTCAAGACCTTTAAAGTCTACATGTTCTTGTGCAAGTAAAGATGGCAGCTTCAGTCACACTTTATATTAGGTGGCCTTAAGTACTATGTACTAACATTAAATACATACAAGACTATGTATTTACTGTGTAACTACGTGTTGTTCTGCAAAATGCTCACATTTGCTGCTACTGAGGTTGAGGTAGGGTTAGGATTAGGAGTTAGAGATAAGTTTTGGGGTAAGAGTTGGGTTAGGGTTAGGGATAAGGTTAACAGTGTAACTACAAATGTGATTAAATGCAAGTACTTTAAATGTAGTTACAATGCAACAACATGTATGTTCATAATAAGAACATTGTATCAAATGTCTAAGTACATAGTTAAGGCCACGTAATATTAAATGGGTCCACAGCTTCTTTTAACTTCTATAAAATTCCCGGAAAATATAAGTACATGTTATACTCCCATGCTAGTGTAAATATTACCCAGTCTCTTGTGAGAAAGAAGTCTTCACTGTTTTTTGGTTCTGTTTAAAATATGGAGGTTCTCCTGGATGTTGTTTTTAACCTTGTACTGGATGTTCATCGTGCGGTAGTGTCATGTTGAGATGCCGAGCCTAAAACGCAAACCACTTAGAGGATAAAGGTTTAAGATTTAATCTGCAATAGCTATCCTAGTCTAGCAAATGAATATCCCAATACATACAGTAAATGACCCATAAGGGCAATATTTAATAATTGCAGCAAAAGTAATCTGTGCAATAAAAACTGAGATAAATCTGTTTTAGGGGAAATGTTTAACACTCAATATACCATGAAGTCAGGGCTGTTCTGACATGACAACAACAGTAAATGCATTTTACAGCAATCTCTGCAGACATGCACAGTAACAGTTACTTTACAGAAATATGTCCGGAAAACTAATTACTTCTGAATAGGGCATTTGATATATTAAGGCCTGTAAAGCAGTCAATGGAAAGGAGGAGGCGAGAACCGGCTTGACGATATAAATAATATTTGAATGATTAACTTAAACAAACACACAGACATGACGGACATGTCCGTAAACTATCTCTCTCTCCCGCACAACCCTCTGCAGTCGACCTTTATCCTTCTTGGAGGCTTAATTAGCCTGATAAGGGACTGGGTGTGTAGAATCACGACCCGGCCCGCCCTCCGCCCTGCCACAAGGCCGTTTTCACACGTTTGAAGCATTTGCTTTGGAACCTGGTGCGTATTCTCCCTTGGTTCAGTTTTTTTAGGCATATTTGAGCATGCCAATCATAAAAATCGGTCCGAGACCGACCCAGCAGTCCAACAAACCAACCAATATCCCTGATGACCATGTGCATATCTGATGGATCTGTGAAGGAGTAGTGTGTAGGTCAGCATGTCACTGTAATTCATATTCATAATCATAATCAAGTCATTCAAAACCATGACAAACAATACTTGAAAATTGACATCTTTTTACTGGTATATAATTTTAACTAGTTAATCACTGCATGAGCTAATGCTGCCTTCATGTGCATTTATGTATATCAGCAACCATTTTTTACACTGTGAAAATAGCGGGTATTTGACCAAAATTCCAATATCATCAGCAAGCTAACTGAGTACTATGTATTATGGTGTCAAAATAAAAGTTCCTAAAGACATATGAATGAATGAATCGGGCTTCGTCCATGTTTCCTGTTCTTTCTGAAAACAAAGCATGTGAACACGACGTACTCGTTATTACCACTTCAGAACTGGGAAGTGGAATAATTCCGATAGCACATAAAGGCAGCATAAATCCCGGAACAGCGCACAAATATTCTGACCAATGAGGGGACAGTTTCCTCATATGTGACTTTGTTAGCATGATTTAGGTCTGTTTTGAAATGTTGCCTAATGAAAACAAAACAAAACCCGAAGAAAAAGCAACAATTTTAGCCCCTCTGAAAACAACCTTACTCTAGTTTAACTCATTAATTAGATGAGAAATGGGAGAAGAAAAGTGCAGACAGCTCTTCTGCTCCGCCTCTCGATCCACTCAAGCCTTCGACGGCTCCGCCCTCAGAGCCTCCCGAGCCTCCCACGGCTCCGCCTCTCGAGCCACTCAAGCCTTCGATGCTCCGCCCTCAGAGCCTCCCGAGCCTCCCACGGCTCCGCTTCTCGAGCCACTCAAGCCTTCGACGGCACCGCCCTCCGAGCCTCCCGAGCCTCCTACGGCTCCGCCGCTCGAGCCACTCAAGCCTTCGACGGCTCCGCCCTCAGAGCCTCCCGAGCCTCCTCCGGCACCGCCTCTCAAGCCACTCAAGCCTTCGACGGCTCCACTCTCAGAGCCTCCTACGTCTCTGCCCCCAGAGACTCCAGAGTCTTCCTGGTCTCCGCTCCTAGAGCCCCTCGAGCCTTCCAGGGCTCCGCCTCTCAACCCTCTCGAGCCTGCCAGGGCTCCGCCCCTCAACCCCCTCGAGCCTTCCAGGGCTCCGCCCCTCAAGCCTCTCGAGCCTGCCAGGGCTCCGCCCCTCAAGCCTCTCGAGCCTGCCAGGGCTCCGCCCCTCAAGCCTTCCAGGGCTCCGCCTCTCGAACCTCTCGAGCCTTCCAGGGCTCCGCCTCCTGAACCTCTCGAGCCTTCCAGGGCTCCGCCCCCAAGTCTCCTACGGCTCCGCCCCCAGAGCCTCTTGAGCCTCCTATGGCTCCGCCCCCAGAGCCTCTCGAGCCTCCCGCAGCTCCGCCTACGGGGCCTCCTGCGGCTCCGCCCCCAGAGCCTCCTACGGCTCCTCCTCCAGAGCCTCCTATTGCTCCGCCCCCAGAGCCTCTTGAGCCTCCTACGGCTCCGCCTCTCGAGCCACTCAAGCCTTCGACGGCTCCGCCCTCAGAGCCTCCCGAGCCTCCCACGGCTCCGCCTCTCGAGCCACTCAAGCCTTCGACGCTCCGCCCTCAGAGCCTCCCGAGCCTCCCACGGCTCCGCCTCTCGAGCCACTCAAGCCTTCGACGGCACCGCCCTCCGAGCCTCCCGAGCCTCCTACGGCTCCGCCGCTCGAGCCACTCAAGCCTTCGACGGCTCCGCCCTCAGAGCCTCCCGAGCCTCCTCCGGCACCGCCTCTCAAGCCACTCAAGCCTTCGACGGCTCTGCCCCCAGAGACTCCAGAGTCTTCCTGGTCTCCGCTCCTAGAGCCTCCCACGGCGCCGCCTACCCCGGCTCTGCCTCCTGAGCCTCCTTCGGTTCCACCTCCTGAGCCTCCCTCAGCTCCGCCTTCTGGGCCTTCTGAGCCATCACCTCCCTCGGCTCCGCCTCAGAGGTCCTCCTTGGCTCCGCCTCACGCGGCTCCGCCGGCTTCCCCTGTGGCCACTCCATCTCCTAGGCCACCAAAACCGGCCTCTGTCCTGTGGTCATCACCCAGGCCTCCTGACCCAGCCCCAGTCCCGTGGCCTCTCCCCAGGCCCCCTGATCCAGTCCCTGTCCTGTGGCCTCCACCCAGGCCTCCTGACCCTGTTCTCGTCCTGAGTCCTCCCTCCTGGCCTCCTGACCCAGTCCCCGTCCAGTGGCCTCCTCCCAGGTTCCCCAAACCTGTCCTTGCCCGGTGGCCAGCTCCCAGACCATCAAAACCTGTCCCTGCCCGGTCGATACCTCCCTGGTCCCCTAACCCTCATCTCCACTTGTGCCCCCGTGGACTGTCTCACCTTCATTCGTGCCCTCGTGGACTGTCTCATTTCCCCCCCGGACTTCCTATCTGCCCCTGGCACCTCCCGGACCAGCCTGTCTTGCCCTCTGTGCCCCCCGGACTTCCTGCCTGCCCAGTGTGCCCCCCTGGTCTGCCTGTCTGCCCATGTGCCCACTTGTACTGTCTGTTTGCCCCTGGTGCCCTCATGTTGTTCTTGTGGATTTTTGTCTTTTGTTGTTTGTTGTCAAGGATCGTCTGGTATCCGATCCTTGAGGGGGGGGGCTATGTAACGGTTACCCTGTCTTGTTTCACTGTTGCCCTCTTGTTTTCCATCTTGTCACTTTTGCACTTCTTAGTTTTCACTTTAGTCCCTTATGTAACTCCATAGTCCTCTGTTAGCGTTCGTGTTCCCTGTCATTGTTTTCACCTGCCCTCATTAGTTTGCCGTTTGCTTCTGTTAATCACCTTATTATCTTGTTTGAGTTCTGTTCTTTCATTGGCCCCTTTTCCCATGTTTGTGTATTTATACCCCGTGTCTTTGTTCAGTCTTCGTCGATCGTCGTTTGATGTTAACCTGATGTATCTTTCCTTCCCGAGTTCCCTGTTTCGTGTCTACCTTGGTCAGCTTATTCAGTTTATGTTTCATTTCCCCATCGTGGGTTGTTCCTTTGTGTTTTCCTGTTTTATTCATTTAATAAAGTTCAACTGCGTTTGGATCCGCATCTCCTCGTCTGCCTCGTTACTCAAGCGTAACAGAAACATTGTTAATGTTACCATCAAATGGTCCAATATGTTCAATTATTTACATCAGGGGTTCTCAACCTTTTGCAAGCTGGGCCCCCCCAAAGCTGGTTCATTGCAGTTGGGGCCCCAGTGCCCCCCGCCCCGCCCCGCCCCATGCTTTATTGTTGTTATTATTATTATTATTATTATTATTGGCAGTAGCACCAGACTTCTAATGTGAGCTTGCAGGCATTATTATTATTATTATGAGTAGTAGTAGGCCTATTATCATTACTAGGCTATTGCTATAGAATTATATGAGGTTACATGCTTTATTGTTGTTATTATTATTATTATTATTATTATTATTATTATCATCATCAGTAGGCCTATCATCATTACTAGGCTATTGCTATAATTGGGAATTTGCACCAGACCTCTGATATTAATTTATGCTTTATTATTGTTATTATTACTAGGCCTAATAGTAGGCATCATCTGCATTTTTACAGAAGCTTGCTGGTAGGTGATGTTAATGTGAGACCTGAGCCTGCTTTGCCTTGCAAAGATCCTCAATTCTTGGCTCAATGTTTGATAAACATAGCCTCAAATCATCCTCGATTTGTGCACGATTGCGGTATTTCGTTTTGAGTGCAGTCATTTTTGAGAATCCTGCCTCACACAAATATGTTGATGCGAAAGGAAGGAGAATCTTCAAGGCGACATCACAGAGTTCAGGGTATTCCTGCATCAATGCTGCCCAGAATGACGAAAGAGGGCAGGAGCTAAAGAGTTCCTTCAGTCTACTGTCACTCTTCAGCTCAATAAGCTGTTTCTGCATATCAATTGATAGCTCGTTTGCTGTGCACACAAACGGATCTCGAACCCACGCATAAGAGCGATAATCCTCTTTAAAGTACGTCGCAAATTGTTTTCTCATTGCTGACAGGTGCTCAGACGCTGATTGAAATAGGGAGGAGAAATCGTGTGATGTGCCTGCATCAGTGATAAAGTCTGCAAGGCTGGGGAACATGTCGCAGTTCCCTCGACTGATGCGGCCATGCCAGAGGTCTAGTTTTTGTGTGAAGGCGTGCACTTTGTCTGCAAGGAGCAAAATATGAGTTTCATGGCCTTGCAAAGACAGGTTGAAATCAAACAAATGAGCCGCTTTCTAAAGTCTATGAGCGTAGCACACACAAATAAACTAAATTGACATACTGCAGTTACATTTCAAAATGTGGTGTTTTTATATTTAAAACATTTGAATACAGTTCAGCAACATACATCACACGACCTGACGACCAAGAGAGCTGACAATTGACCATCACTTAATTTACCATCACCTCACGATTGAAAATGTGACACTGATTTCATATGACAGTTCAACAAACAAGTTAATAATGTTAAGTCACTTACATTTTAGACGAAATAATGACTGTTTTGATCTATTTTAGCAGCGAAAATAGATCCGATGAATCCAAACAAAGATCACAGCATAGCCATAGCGCATCTCACAGCAATACTCAATCGTGTTTTGAATGATTCAGTGTTGTGAACGAATAGGTTGAGTCAAAGATTCAATGACCCATTCACAAACATCTGTCTCATTCTTGATGAATCGGCCGTTTGAACGAATCGTTTGAATGAACGACTCAATGACTGGCTTAATGAAACCGCTTATCACCTGCATTTGCGCTCACTAGCGACAAACCAATCAAATTTGTTCAAAACGTTTTTTTTTAAAATCAGTCCAAACACATTTTAATTTTTATTCAGGAGTTATGTATATACAAAACTATAACTTTTTATGACAGTAGATTAGTGATAAAAAAAATGTGCCCAAAATTTTTTCCCTTCCATCGTAGCCTACTCGTGCCCCCCCAGGCCCCCCCCCCCGGGAGAGTGTACAGGGGGGCACGCTCCACCGGTTGAGAACCACTGATTTACATGACTATTTTTAAATGCATGCACAAGAGCATTAGGATGATTTATCAGCAGAACACATTGAACAAACACTCCAGAAATCAAATATTGTATAAGTGCATGAGCTACACTGCCATGCGACAGATGAATTTGTGCTCACTGTAGAGTTGTGGTAGTTTGTAATTGGATGTATCAACGAGAAAAGATGTTGGAAAATTCTCTCCTCCCTTTAAATGCAAAAGATGATAGGACTCTTTATTTTGCTAGTTGCATTGCTGCTCTGCGACTTAATCAGAACAGACCTGAAACTGCTTTTTGTTCATTAATATTGAACAAACCTTTGGTGCAGGTGATGTGTTTATGAATGATTTCGGTGGTGTTGTGCTCAATATTCTACAGTCCTCTGATTAAAGGCATTATTCAATCATCATTCAAGAAGTTGAAGGGCAGTTTCAGTTGTCTCTGATGGCAAACGCAGAACAATATGAAGCACATGTTGAGACTTCAGTGGTGGATTTTAGTGAGATTTGGAGTTCTGGCATCATGTTAGTGAATCTAACCGCTGTTGACTGGAGCAGAAGATCACGCGGAGTCCACAGCAGATTATATGATAGGGTTGTGCAGTATTGTGTCTAATCTTGGAGGCCATACAAGGAAGAGTGGAATCCTGACTACATCTTTAACCTATTCAGATGGATGATGTCATGATTAGAAGAGGAAACTGGGATCTCAGTAAACACCCCCCACACACACAGAAGAGAGAGATCAAAGAGCAGCAGAACCCGAGACACCCTGTCTCACGCTCGTCTCCGCAGCAAACACATGGAGATCTGTGGATGTGCCGTGATCTGCTGTTCTCATTCACTGCTGCAGTTCTAGTCCTGCCTACTGAGGGCTTGATGAGGTGCAATGAGACACACAACAGAAGAATCACGCAGTCCAGCAGTCCAACCAATCACCTACTCTCACGAAAACATGTCCAGGTCAAATTTCAACACGCAATCTAAATTATATTATGCATAAAGAACATTTTGTGTATGTTTTATGAACACAAAGATTTTTTTGCAATACGTTGTAGATTTACATTACTGCAATAAATACATTTTTCAACTGTATTACAGTAAAAAGAGATGGTAACATACTGAAATAATGAGCTTAAATGATAGAACTGTTTTAAGGAAGTTTACATGGCCTGGGATGATATACTTTATCTAAAAGTATTTTAAGCAGGATTTGACTCATTCTATGATCGTTATTTCCAGTATATACTGTATGCAGCTTTATGATCTCATGTTAATGCAAAGACTACATGGAATATTTGTACATTTACAGATTTATTTCTCACACAGCACGACCATTTAAAATAAAAGAACTACAAAGATCATAAAGAGAACATTGAATATTTTGACACCTAACCGGCACAATTGTGTGGTTTGCTTGGTGGTTAACACCACTACTGCTCATTTATATGACTTCTCATGTAAACTCTTGATAAAGTTCATGGACCAGATAAATCTGAACCACGCTCAAGGCAGCACTCCAAATACTAGCATGGTGTATAAAAACTTAAACTAAAGGCTTTATTTTCTTCATGCAATATATACATTATTATTTCTTTCTTTTGACTTTGAAGTGAAATATGACCTGAACATGTACTTGACAGGTTTTGTGATTCACCCTTTCATGTGTTCGTTTGACTATCTGTCTTAATTACCTCAACAACTAGAATGAGGTGAGAAGCATAGAAATTATGAGTTGGAATTCCTGGTTCAGAGTTACAGTATTTGCGCGCTAGTCAAACAAGCTTCTCTGTCTTAACTGGAACTCTCTGGCTTTCTGCAAAGTCACTTATCACCCCACGCTCAGATGATAGCTTGATGGATCCCATCCAAACCCTCCACAAGACCCTCGAGCCGGTCCCATGAGACCTGTAGGAGAACACAAATTGATGTTTCCAGAGAGCATAGTGTTCCACATCCTCAGATACAATTCCTTCTGAGGAAGGACACCTAATCTGCTCTTCTATTGTAGAGTGTCGTTTATTCATGTTTTTGAGATGTTACAAACATTACAGATGATTTTCTATAAATCTGTATTAATAATTCTTATTAAAGAAATGGCCAGCATCATCCAATTACTGCCAACCATGTTATAATAAAAGTATACATTATAAATTCTGAATCTATGTACTGATTACACTATGTAACTCAATTTTGGTTCCTGGGTAGTAAGTGTTAGTTCCTTATTTCTTATGCCTCAAAAGTATAGAAAATGTCTATTACTCCCCACAAACTTTGCTTTTGTGACCAGGACAGTGATATTTTGAAATGTACCTATTTCCAATGAGAAAACGTCTCAGGTTACAAGTGTAACCCTTGTTCCCTGAAAAAAGCAGAACGAGATGTTGCGCTGCTAAGCGCTACGGGGAACAGCTTTAGCTGTGAGCCGAACTGAATAATGTGTGGAACACGTCAATGAACACTGACCGGAATTTATAGCCTCAGCTGATGTAATCATTAGATGCGTCACCAAATGGATACGTCACCAGGTGTCGTCAGATACTTCTTTTTGCAGAGCAGTCCTGGGACGTCCCAGTGCGGCAAAGCAGCGCAACATCTCGTTCCGCTTTTTTCAGGGAACAAGGGTTAAACATGTAACCTGAGATGTTCCCTTTACAAAAAGCTTCACTACGATGTTACGCTGCTAAGCGCTACGGGGAACGCAATACCCACGCCGCCGCACTTGGGGCTGTCCGGACCCCTACGGTTGTGCAGTGTACTCACAAAAACGTGAGAGGTCTCAGACATGAGCTTCAGATGTCGACTCAAGGGCTTAAGAGCCCGGAGTAGCAAAGCATCTAACCCATAAAGTTCGATGAATGTGTGCGAAGAGAACCCTATCGCAACACAAACTTGTCATAAAAACTGATGAATGTGAGTGGAGAGGACCAGCCTGCCACATCACAAAACTTGTTCAGGCATGAGCTGAGATGTCGACTCAAGGGCATAAGAGCCCGGAGTAGCAAAGCATCTAACCCATAAAGTTCGATGAATGTGTGCGAAGAGAACCCTATCGCAACACAAACTTGTCATAAAAACTGATGAATGTGAGCGGAGAGGACCAGCCTGCCGCATCACAAACTTGTTCAGGCATGAGCTGAGATGCCGACTCAAGGGCATAAGAGCCCAGAGTAGCAAAGCATCTAACCCATAAAGTTCGATGAATGTGTGCGAAGAGAACCCTATCGCAACACAAACCTTTCATAAAAACTGATGAATGTGAGCGGAGAGGACCAACCTGCCGCACCACAAACTTGCTGCAGAGGGGGACCTCTAGCCAAGGCTTTAGAGGAGGAGAGCCCTCTGGTAGAGTGCGCCCTAAAACCTACTGGCGAAGCTTGATCGCGCGCCTCGTAGGCCCGGGCAGTAATGTCCCTCACCCAAAGTGACATAGTCTGTCAGGACGTGACCGCCACCCAGTCACGGCTTCCAAATGAAGAATTGCTGCCCTGATTTTACGCCACTAGCAAATGCGGTGGACATAAGTCTGACGGGTACAGACTGGACAAAGTCTGAGAAGTCTTAGCTGCTCCGGTGTTACAAACGGCAGGGAGCAAAAGGCTTAGAGAATAACCGGCCAAGGGTCGCGAAAGCCACTTTGGGCAGGTAGTCAGGGTGAGGGTGCAAAGAATGCTTTTGGTCCTACCTGGGGCAACTCAAAACAGGCCGGCAAGAGAGACAGAGCCTGTAGGTACCCAAGTCTCCTCAGAGACGTAATTGCCATAAGAAAAACCATCTTGAGAGTCAGAAGTCTACCAAACGCTGACTCTAGAGGTTTTAAAAAGGGGGGGTCTTACCCTATGAAGAGGTCCTAGCAAGGATGCCTCTTAGAGGGCACCCTGCCCACCAAGGTGTGGCAAACCGAAGTGGAAGCCACATAGAACCCAAGTGCCCACTGACAGTTCTTTCCACCGAAAATCCAGAACTGAAGCAAACTGGCAGTTAGCTGGTTCTGTAATTGAACTTATTAGAAGGAAACGCATGCAGGCGCATTTGTGCCATGTATGCGCCACCACAATCAGCACCCCCGAGGGGGGGGGACTGGGTGACTCGGTGAGAAGTAGAGGAGACATTGCGCTATCAACAGAGGTGAAGAGGTCCTCTTCTGCCCTGTAAAATCTACCAAGATCAGTCCCAAGGGAGGGAGCCCTAGCACTTGCAATGGTCTCGATAACTTCAGGAGAAAGCCCTGTGAACCTCAGTTGGTACCTTACAGGGGCCAAGCGTGAAAGGTTTCACAATTCGGGCCGGGGATGAATATGTCCCCTGAGCCTGAGAAAGAAGGTCCTACCTGTTCGGAATCGCCCAAGGCGAGCCATCGAGGAGAGATATTAACTCCGAGAACCATATCCTGTTCAGCCAGCGCAGCACCATTAATAGGAGGCAAGACCCTTGCTGGTGAACATTGCCAAGACTCCCGGGAGCAGAGAAACCGGGGAAAGAAATGCATACAGACGCATTCTGGGTCATGTATGTGTCTTAACGTCCAGACCCAAGGGGGCTGGGTGATTTCAGGGAGAAGTAGAGGAGACATTGTGCTATTCATAGAGGCGAAGAGGTCCTCTTCTGCCCTAAGATCTCACCCAAACTTGTTCCAAGTGGAAAAAGCCCGGCATTTAAAAAGGTCTCGATAACCTCAGGAGAGAGCCCTGTGTTCCTCAGTTGGTACCCTTAGGGGCCAAACATGAAAGATTCCACAATTTGGGGCAGGGATGAAATATTGCCCTGTGCCTGAGACAGAAGATCGTTCCTGTTCGGCATCGCCAAAGGCGAGCCGTCGAGGGAAGAGATTAGCTCCGAGAACCAAGCCCTGTTCGGCCAGCTGGTGCTATCAGTAAGAGGCAAAAACCCTTGCTGGCTGAACTCTGGGCAACTACTACCTTAGGGTGGAGTTCTTAACTCCCCGTTGGTATTTTCTGTCTGGACCGTAAATCTGCTCCCATATACGGGCATCCAGGGATATAACTGACCTGAGTGACAGGAGCTTGCCCTGGGCCCTAAGGAGAACCCAACGTGTCAGAAATACAGCTGACAAGAACGCGGGTCTCCTTGATGATTTATGTAAGAGGCTACCGCTGCATTGTCCACCCGCACCAAGACATGGAAGCCTCAGGAGGAGGTATTTCAGGGCCAGAAATACAGCCATCAACCCGAGACAGTGACTGTGACAACCGAGCTGACGACCCTCCTATCCCCTTAAGCTGGACGACCACTTAAGGCCGCTACCCCGCCCATCAGGGAGGCGTTTGTCGTTAGCAGTCTGCGACAACAAGACGCACCTAGAGTGGGACCCAAGGCAGAAAACCGGGGTCTGAACCACATAGAAAGGGAATGAAGCCTGAGGCGCGTAACCCTATTTAGCCTAGGGGTTTTGGCCCTTGGAAGAATCCCCTGGCTTTTGGCCACAACAAAAACGGTCTCATGAGCAGAAGGTCCAGAGGGATCACTGTGGACGCATTCGCCCTGAGACCTGGAAATCATTGATACTAATAACAGTGCAACCTTGACCTAGCCTGACTTTGCTCAGGGTGATCTAAATGGACTCAATCCTAGCGGAAGACAGTTGTGCCCGCATTGAGATTGAACTCCATACGATGCCCCGATAGACAGTGTTCTGAGTGGGAGAGAGGACGCTTTCCTTGGCGTTGAGCCTCAACCCCAGAGAAACAGATGAGCTAAGACGATGTCCCTGTGCTGAACTGCCAGTTCCTGGAACTGCGCTAGGATCAGCCAGTCGTCTACATAATTCAGAATGCAGATGCCCCGGAGTCGCAAGGATCCAGCGCTACATCATGCATTGTGAATGTGCGGGTAAAAAGGGCTAGGCTGAGTGAAAGAACCTGACCCTGGAAGACTTCAGCCCCGAAGTGAACCTCAGGAACTTTCCATGTTGTGGCAGAACTTCTAAATGAAGTATAGAAGTGCGTCATAAGATCGATGGTGACCAGCCAAATGAGTTGTAGGGCTTGAGACACGACCGTCTTGACAGGCATCATCTTGGACTTGAACACCCACGGGTAGTTCAAGCTTTAAGATCTAAGCCAGACGCCACCCCTCACCCTCCATGGGTAACGGGAAGTATTTAGTGTAATAACCTAACTCTCTCTCTGGAAGGGGAACACATACCATGGCCCCTTTAACCAGGAGAATGAGTTTTTGTTTTTACAAAAAAAGAAATCCGGTTTACGGTAGTGAGAACACGCCGTTGAAACACGGAAAAGCGGCGAGTGAATTAAATCCTGACGCCCTTATAAGACCCACAGAAAAGAATATATCTGGCAGGAGTTTCCACGCTGCCAGGATCTCTGAGATGGGTATTATATTTTAACACTTCCTGTTGAGGGTTGTCGGTGTTTCGCGTCCTGAATAAGATGCAGGAACAGCTGAAAACACCCAATTTTGATGGAAGCCTCTGCAACCCGAAACACCAAGAGGTGGCGGGAATGGGGGGCTTCGAGGGGGTACCGGGAGGGGTGAAGTGAAACACGCGCCCCGTCCCGAGGGGAGCTACCCCCTAATCTAGGTGCAAGACCGTCAGGGTTTTCTCTTGGGTCTTGCTTCGGGGCTGGCGAGGGCTGCGAGACTGTCCCCAATCCCTGGGAGGAGGAGCACGACTCGCCACGCTTTGTTTTTGAGCCTCCCTTCAGTCAGGACCGAGGCGGGTCTGCGGCTTGCTCGTCAAGCGCAGAACCCACACTCAGGTCGTCCAGGAGGTCAGCCTGGTACGCCTGTAAAACAGCATAGTGTGCAGAGCAGCACCAGCCTGACCTGCTGCTTGATAAGCCCTTCTCACTAAAGTGGAGGTTGTCCTACAAGGCTTTGAGGGGAGAGAGGGCTTCTTAAGTGACGATGCCGAGCCCGGCAGAGATAGCCCATAGCGTCTCTTCGACCGGCGGCATCACTGAATACCGCCGTGCCTCAGCACCCACGATAGTCGAATATAATGACGTTGAGTGTATGCGAACACGGAAGGAAATATATATATATATATATATATATATATATATATATATATATATATATAATATATGTATATATTTTTTTGGGGTTGTCCATGAGCGAAAAAGCTCTTCATGGAGGTTATCAAAGAAGGGAAGGGACCCATGAGGCGTTCCCTTTCTTAGACTGGAAGATAAAATATATCCCCTAATTTGGAGCGTTTGGGGGTCTCATTTTTGCGTGGCCAGTCCAATCTGACAACCGCACGAGTAACAACATCGAGCAATTTCCTCCGTAGATTTTTTTATCGCGGACGGAAAGCTCGGAGGCGGGAAGAGAATCGCGATCCACCTCATGACCCGAAGAAGCGTTGAGATCATGTGTGAAGGACCAGCTGGGTTTGGGGAGAGAGTGAGAGAAAGGGATCAACCCGTCTCTTGCTCCTCAGCCACATCCATGCAAGAGCCCCACGAACGATTTTTTTTTTTTATTATTATTTATTTATTTTTTTCGTGAGTGCTGACTCCCGAAAGCAAGCGAGGCGAGCACGACGCACTCTGCCTGTTAAAGCAAATCGCAGTGCTCGCACCCGCCCTGCTGCAACGCGAGAGCAGCGTGCTCTTACCCCCAAACAAACAGAGCAAAAACTGATGTGTGTCGTCTTCAGCTATAGAGCGGAAGAGGGAACATGCACCGCTTATGACTTTCAGTCATTCTCTCTTTTTCTAAACAGAAGAGAACAACGTTCACTGCACACTGCCTAACTGATTCTAACTTCTAACAGAGGAAAGGAAGTTTTGACAGGGTTTGTGAAACACACAGAAACAGAATCACTCTGAAAAAAGAGTTTTGACGACACCTGGTGATGTATCCATTTATAGCCTGGCCTCAGGTGCATCTAATGATTACATCAGCCGAGGCTATAAATTCCGGTCAATGTTCATTGACGTGTTCCACACATTATTCAGCTCGGCTCACAGCTAAAGCTGTTCCCCGTAGCGCTTAGCAGCGCAACATCGTAGTGAAGCTTTTTGTAAAGGGAACAGGTGATTTTGTGTCTTTTTGCTCACATAAAGTCAGAAAAAACATCATATGAATCCAAATTAACATGTATTTATACTAAAGTAATACAAAAATGACTACAAAAGATTTAGATGTGAGTTGTTTTTGGAGATTTACGATTATACTGTAAATCACTTTCACGACTCAGCCCCCAAATGTGGTCTCCCATCATGTTCTCGTTATACTGTCCTTGGTAGCGGCGTTCAAAGTCCAGTATTCGCCTTGTTCCTATGAGTATGCTCCCATGTTCTCCTTGAATTTATCAAGATGAGCATCAAGGATATGGACCCATTGTGCCGTAGTTCTTCACCAGAGTCTCAACCAGCTCCACGTCGTTTTCATCCTTGTGATTGCCCAGGAAGCCCCGAACCACTGCGACAAAGCTGTTCCAAGCCGCTTTCTCCTTACTAGTGTGCTTCTTGGGGAATTCATTGCACTCCAGGATCTTCTTTATCTGTGGTCCGATGAAGACACTGGCTTTGACCTTTGACCTCAGACAGCTTAGGGAAGAAGTCTTAAAGGTACTTGAAAGCTGCCAACTCCTTAGCTAGAGCTCTGACTAATTGTTTCATAAGGTCTAATTTGATGTGCATTGGTGGCATCGGCACCTTCCGGGGATCCAACAGTGGCTCCCACTTGACATTGACCCTCCCCATAGAGAACTCAGTCCGCTGTGGTCAGTCCCAACTGTGGTAGTGTGTCTTGGTGTCCCTGCTGTCCCAAAGGCATCCCCCACAAAAAAAACATTTCAAAATTAAAAACTTTTACAATTTTAAAATTAAAAACTTTAACAGAATTCCGAGGTTTTTTTGCAATGCTCACAGGTGAAATGAGGTGCAGAGGGTTTGTCTTGATCCCCGACAGGC